>NC_081390.1:26243287-26350787 GCF_030684315.1 Stegostoma tigrinum | reverse complement strand
TAGAATGGGCATACCCTGGAATTAAGAGTGGGAGGAAGTGGGGTCAGAGAAAGTGGGGAACAGATTCTTCCCATTTATCATCTTGCAAACTGATCATGTTACAGGTTGTGTCACAAGCGAAGAGAATGTATTCAGAGATGATGCGTAGTGTTTGTATGGGACTGTAATAAATTCATTGGCGCTGCTATTAGCCTTCTCACCTTTCAAAGTCCCATAAATATGACTCTAGGGACTTAGTCAGAGATTTTAGCAATCAATGTCCTTCATTATTCTCAGGTTCAAATACAGAATCCATTTGTTAGGGATGTTATATGTTTTCTGGACAGGTTCGTTCAATCTCAGTTTAGAATCTGTGTCAGGGTTTTTTCTCTGTCTTGCCATTTCTCATTCTTTGAGTTACTGTTGCTTTATTTGGGATTTTAGTGTTTCTTTTATTCCCCTTGTTTATAAATCATTTGGGTTTTTTTTCTGACCGAAACCTTCATATTATTGGCTGTGGAATCAATTGCTTAGCAACACAAAGTCACCCAGCCTGAAGACAAGTGAGGGATGGGGAACATGTGGCATTTAACTTAGGGGCAGGTGCTGACTTCCACCAGGAGCTAACTTAAAAATAAATAAAATGTTGCTTGGCAAATTCTCTCTCTCCTCATAACTTCAGAGTAAAATCTGAGGAACTCTACTGCTGCTACCCAGTGACACCATAAAGCTTAGCAAGTAAAGGAGAGGTCTGTCCTGATCAATGTTGTCACATTCTCACGGTGAGGTTTTATTCCATTTTATCAGAAGTTCCCAGCATTCTGCCTTCAACACTGAGTTCAACAATTTATGATCAGAACCCACTGTCTCTATGCCCCTAGACATCCAATTTCGATTTCACTGTTCCCACAAACACATCCTCTGGATTGTTATCTTCCCTGTTTCATTATCATCTATTCTGTTTTCAAACGCCATTCTCACTTTGTTATTTAATCTGTCCTTATCACAGACTTCAATTTTAATGTTTTCAGGCGTTGGTATTTCCTTGACAATTGTTCATTACCAAAACCTTCCCAGTTGTGTTGAGAGGACATTGATAAGAACATCAGAAATAGGATGAGTAGGCCATTCAGCCCCTCAAATCTGCCCAGCTATCCTATTGGATATTGGCTGATGTGAAACGTTGCCTCTGTTTTTCTCTCTCTGATAAATAATTCTGGTAGTCCTCCAATTCTGTTGAATACTTATTCTTAAATGTCCTTCTTTCTCTCCTTCAATTTTTGTCAAACGGATTTTCTTCAGCCCTGGAAACCTCAACACTGTCCCCTGTGGGTGATCCTTTGCAGTGTGATAAATGTTGTATCGATGTGGCCCTGGTGTGGGAATCTGCATTAGACCATGCAAGGAATAATTGGAGGGAAATCACATTTCAGGCAGGAGCCTGGAAAATGGGAAGTGACCAGGTTTATGGGCTGGGACCATTTTGGGCAGAAAGTTCAATGAATGGACACTGAAGATTGTGAATCTTGAGGAGTGCTATACTTCCCTTTTTCAAAATTGTGGGTGTGGGTGTCACTGGCTGGCCAGCATTTATTGTCCATGACTAGTTGCCCTTGAGAAAGTAGCCGTGAGCTGCCTTCTCGAACTGCTGCAGTCCACGTGCTGTCGGTAGATCCACAATATTATTAGGGAAGGAATTACCGAATTTTGACCCAGTGGCACCGAAGGAATTGTGACACATTTCCAAGCCAGACTGGTGATTGGCTCAGAGAGGAACTTAGAGGTTGTGGTGTTTCCATGTATCTGCTGCTCTTGACCTTCTAAATGGAAGTGGTTGTGGATTAGGAAGGTGCTGTCTAAGGATCTTTGGTGAATTTCTGCCGTGCATCTTGCAGACAATACACACTGCGGCTGCTGAGAGTCACTGGTGGAGGGAGGGGATGTTGTAGTCCTTGGAGTGCAGCATTTCAAGATGTCCAAGATCTGGTTTTCTGGAAAAATCTGAATTGTTTAACATCTAACGTTATGTCTTATGCCCATGTATTATTGACACTGAAGAAGGGTCAAGGCTAGATATCCCAGCTGAAAAAGCTCTCTATGGATGGTTAAATAAAGTTACAAAGTATGAGCCTGCAAATTTTCAGCTCACCACTTGTTTACATCAACAACTTCCATTTATATATAATCTTTCATGTTGTTAAATGTCTCAAAGTGTTTCACAGGTGCATTGCGAACAAAGCTTGGCACCCAGCCAATGAAAAAGGACGATTAGGTCAGGTGACAAATATGGAGCTTGAAGTAACATCTGGTGGAGGACAGAGAGTCCAAGATGGGGTTGGAGGGAAATTAATAGTTTAACATCTAGGCGACTTAACTCATGGAGGAATGTAGGCATTTGAAGTTTCACAAACACATTCTTCTTTTAAAAGGATCAAGAACCAGATTGTGGTTCAAAGTTTATAGCAAAAGAAGCAAATGTAAGATACCATTAAACTTTTTAATGCAGTCAGTGGTTCAAATCCAGAATGCACTGCTGAAAATGTAGTGGAGCCAGGTTCAATCGGGCATTCAGAGGGCATGAGATAGCTATTTAAATGGAAACAATACCGGTTAATGGGGAAAAGAGAGGAATTTGGCACCAAGTGTAAAGTCAATGAGCTAGTGCAGACACAACGGGCAGAATAGTTTCCTTCTGCATCTTGGCAATTCCATGAATCTGTTCTGTGATCTGATCTACTCCATCATCATGCCATTCCATTCTCTCATAGACTAGTCTAACTTACTCACTCATTCATTTTGAGTTTGTACAGTTTCGGGTCTCTCACTACTCTTGCTTTATCTTTTGTATCACATATTGACATATGCTGCAAGTTGCAGATTTACTGTAACAGCAATTTACTTAAGCTATCACTCCTCGTGGGTCAGTGACTGTGTGTTGGAATGATCTACAGTGTAATTTCAGTCTGACATCAGTTTAACATGGTGATATACAGCAGTCATTGCACAAATTGTAAGATTGGATAGAGCATTTGAGATAGAGTTATATTGCACGTTATAGGAATCTGTTGGTTTGCTGAACAGAATAGTGTCATCTTCAACTGAAGAAGAATATTGCAGAATTTCATAATTTTTGACTTGATTGAGGTAATTTGTTGTTGTGTGCATTTTGCTACAAAATACACAGATAAATACTGTATAGTGTTGCCCCTCTCTGGTGCCATCTTAAAACACAGAAAAATAAACCAAATTGTAGAAGCAATGGTCCTGATGGTATTATCACTGGACTGTTAAGCCAGAGACCCAACTAACATGCTGGGAATCCCAGTTTGAATCCTGCCATAGCAGGTGGTGGAATTTAATTCAATGAAAAAATCTGGAATTGAGAACATAATGATGACCATGAATCCATTGTTGATTGTCAGAAAAATCCATCTGGTTCAGTAATGTCTTTTGGGGAAGGAAACTACCATCTTTACCTGGTTCTGCCTATATGTGACTCCAGACGCAAAGCAATGTGGTTGTGTTTGAACCAGATGGGGAATGTGAAATAAATGCTGCCAAACCAGCGACACTCCCATCCTGTTAATGAATAAAGAAAATGTGCAACTTTACTGTCCTGCTTATTATGTGCTGCACCAAGGCCATGGGACTGGTGGCTGGACCCCCCACTGCTTCTGGAACAAAAGTCGCTCACTCGTTGGCACCATCTCACCTCCAACACCTTCGCCACAGTCGTCAAGTTGAGTTCTTTTTACGCTTGAAGCAAATGCACGGCATCAACAGGCAGGTAACTTGCAGTAGCATTTATTTAAGTAGGTGCTTACAAATGTGGAGGATCACTCTACAAATTCCATGCTATACAAGGCATATTGCAGTGATGCTCCCTCAGTAAGGGGACCACCTTCCCTTTACATAGGATTTTACATCACCGCCAGTCACACATGCAAAATACAATTTTTTGTACTTCACCATAACTATCTGTCTAGCAACAGTGATCGTAAGTGACTTAAGTCACCTATCATTGGAAGCAAAGTTCAGCTGCCCAAAAACAACACGTAATTAGTTCCTCAAGTCTCAACTGCTGCTCTAGACAGTTCCGTATCTTCTTAGCCTTAGTTCAACATTTACAGAGAGCAGAGTATAATTAGATTAGCACAATTTGTCTGCGAGACAGAGGCACCCATGGTGCAGCTTAGCACCTAATTACTTACATGTCAGCAGAACAAATGTTCACCCTTTAACATTTCACTATGGGTCCTCGCTGGACCTCGCCAATGCATCTGCCATTGATGCCACCGGGTACCGCAGCAGCCTAAACTCAATTCTGCCACCGCCATGAGTCCACTTCGGGCCCATCTCACCAATGCTGCTGATGCTGCCGGGTCTTGTAACAGAGCCAGACTTGTCTCCGTCGACACCTCCATGCAATCTGCGCTGGACACAGACGCTGCCAGGAATCCAAAATCATCTTCGACATCACTGCCACAAGCCCTCCTTGGGCCCACCCTATGCTGCCACAACCGAGCTCTTCAACAGGAGATAAGTAAGGAAGAAAAAGAAGGGAAAGAAAAAAAGAAAGAAAAGTGGGCAGAGTGGATGAGCCCAGGGTTCAGAAGCCTTATTCCACCACTATCTTATTGAGAGCCTGGTAAGTCTGTTCAATCAAGCATCTCACACCAGGTACTTTGAATAAATGTTCTCGGTGCCAGGGAAACCCTCGCGGCATTTATCAGAATTTCAAAGAAAGCATCTGGACGTGTGCAAGGATGCCACCCATAACTGTATTTTTCATGCAAATATTGTAAGGCTTAATCATTTTCCTTTCTGTCAGTTTCTTGTAAGGGACGTTGGAGCCCTTTAAAACCGGCAGCATTATCTTAATGTCCTGCTCTATCATTAATGTGTAAACTAGTTCCAAATCCCCAAAACATTGCCACTGTAATGCAATACAATGATATTTCATTGAGACTAATAGAGGCATTGGTGGAGTTAAAATGGTGAATGATATTGTAATATCAGGTGCCATCGTGGTTCAGTGGTTAGCACTGCTGCCTCTCAGTTCCAGAGACTTGGATTTCATTCCAGCCCTGCGCAACTGCATGTGTGGACTGTGCACATTCACCCTGTGTCTGTTTCAATTTCTGCCGGGTGCTCTGGTTTCCTCCCACAGCCCAAAGATGTACAAGATAGGTGGATTGCCCCTTAGTGTCCAGGAATGTGCAGGCTGGGTGGATTAACCATGGGAAATGCAGAGTTACAGATAAGGTGGGGGGATGGGTCTGGGTGGGATGCTTTTCAGAGGGTCAGTGTATACCTGTTGGGCTGAATGGCCTGTTTCCACACTGCAGGGATTCTATGGAATTGTAAAGATTTTGGAGGTTATGTAGAAATTGTACACTGAATTATTCCAGTGATTCAGACTAGGTGTCAAACCATCATCTAAAGTCACAGGGTATGAACAAGATTGGAGTCAATGGGATTGGAGCAGAAAGGGACTAATCTTGTCTGGCTGGATTCGTGCTTGACAGAAAGAACAATGGTATGGCTGTTGAAGGTTACTCATTGCTGCAAGAGTTTCCCAGAGCACTGAGTGCTCTCCAGAAACATCTTCAGCTGCTTTGTCAATGACCTTCCCATCATCACAAGACCTGAACTGGGAATATTTCCTGGGAATATTATGCTGCTAGACTAAATTCTCAATTGCTCAAAAAACAAACTTGGAAAGTCCACAACTGTTCACAATGAGACATTAGTTGCACTATAGAAGTTCATCAAAGATCCTGAAACAGCACCTTTGAAACCAGTTCCATCTAGAAGGAAAATGACATCAGATACATGGGAACCTGTACCACACTACAACACCTGCAAGTTCCCCTTAAAGCCACTCAACAATCTGACTTGGAACTACCTCGTTGTTCCTTTACTGTCACTGAGTCAAATTCCTGGAATTCCCTCCGTTATGACATTGTGTGTGTACCTATAGAACATGGACTGCAGCGTTTCAAGAAGGCAGCTCACCACCACCTTCTGAAGGGCAGCTAGAGATGGACAATAACTGCTGGCCAGCCAGCGATGCTCACATCCCATGGGTGAATAAAGAAACTCAGATTTGGTCAGTCATTTTAGGGATCACTGTTCCTACTGCCAGCCACTTTTGTTTGGATGAACAAGAAGTTATGTACATCTTGTAAATGGGTTACAGGGCAGAGGGTCACACATACATCACCCATCTTGAATGGAAATGTGGGTCAATAAGGCCAAAAGCTCTGGGGTTCATTTTGAGGGTGGATAAAATTGAAATGCGAGAAAGCTACATTAAACTTGAACACATCTTTGATTATGCTAAAGTAGGCTAATCCAAAAAAAATGTAATTATTGTCTCCAAATGGTAAAAAGGTGAAGTTGATTAATAAATTGAGCAGAAAGAATCTGAACACCTCTCAGGAATGTACGAACAGCCTGGTGTACTTTCTTCGAGAGGTGGGGTGACCTGTGAGAGATCTTTCACCTGATGAAAGTGTTTGACAGGGAAGGTGTGACCATGAGGTTTCCATTCACACACCAAGGTGGAAAATAGTAGGGGTGTAGTGGTGGGGTCACTGGGTTTGTAACCATCTGTGGATGTGGGTTCAAATCCTGCCAAGGTGGATCATGATATTTCAATAAATGAGAACTCGGAAATAAAAGTTGGTTTGATGGTGTAGACCTTGTCAATTACAGGTAAGAATCTATCTGGTTCACTAAACTGCTGCCCTTACTTGGTCTGGCTGACATGTGACTCCAAACCCATAGCAATGTGCTTGACTCTTAATAGCCCTAGCAAATGAGGTGACATTGCTTTAAACTGAGGGGTGATAGATATAGGACAGATGTCAGAGGGAAGTTCTTTACTCAGAGAGTAGTAAGGGCGTGGAATGCCCTGCCTGAAACTGAGTAGACTCACCAACTTTAAGGGCATTTAAATGGTCATTGGATAAACATATGGATAATAATGGAATAGTGTAGGTTAGTTGGGCTTCAGGTTGGTTTCACAGGTCAGCGCAACATCGAGGACCTGTACTGCACTGTAATGTTCTATGTTCTATGTAAACTTTTCAGTTTGAGAGACAATTAGAGATGGACGATAAATACTGGCCCAGCCAGTGATATCCATACCCCATCAACAAATTAAAAAGAAGCCACTAATTGAGGAGAATCCATCTCACCTACAGACTGGTCAGAAGGGAGCGATAATCTGATTTTAAAAATTTCAAAATCATCAGGGACCTATGTAGAGTGGATCAGGAGAAACTGCTCCCATTTGGAGATGGATCTACGATCAGAGGCTCAGATTTAAAATGATTTCCAAATGAAGCAAACATGAGGTGAGAAATCACTTTTCCACACAATGAATGTTTGGGTCTGAATGCACTGCCTGGAAATGTTGGGGGGACTATTTCAGTTAAGGTTTTTGACAGGGTCACTGGATGGTTATTCAAATAGAAACAATGTATGAGGTGGTGGTGGAAAGGCAGGAAATTGGTGCTCAATCACAATGCTCAAAGAACCAGTGCAGATGCGATGGGCTGAGTGACCTCCATCCGCATTGCAATAGTTCTGTCATTCTGTGAAGGTAATTCAGCTAGAGACAGGTTTCTTTCAAGACAGAGAAAGGTGCAATGGTGAAAGTTAGAGTTTGGATGTAGTTAAATTGGGGGAATGCTCATGTGGGCCATAAATACTGGCATGCAGTTGTGGCACCGAATGGCCTGTCCTTTTGTTTAATGCTCCGCGGCACCTACAATGAAGCCCATACTGGTATTTCTTACACCCTTTCCACCAGCACGCACCCCCCTCAACAATAAACCCCTCCCCAGCCAGTGAGATAAAGGCAGTGAGTGAGGGAGAATTTGAGGGAGCAGGAATTCCGTGTTATCACTTGTCAGGACTGAGAGATGTGTGGGATGAAGGATGTGAGTTAGTTTGTGTTTTATGGCCCAGTATGTATAGAACACTTGTTGCTGGGCGGTAGTGAGGAATTTTATTGTGGAACAGCTGGGTAGTAAGTAGAAACCAGAAGCCGGGTTATCTTGCTGTTCATAAAATCCCACAAATCTGTTTCCAGCTTCCAGTTCCCTCTGAGATTGAGAACTTATGCCATATTTAATGCCTTTAAACATAGAATTCTGCTGCATAGGAGGAGAACATTTGGCTCATCTTAATTGGGGCCTGTTTCATATCTCTGCTCTTTCCCAATGAACAAGCCAATTAGATTAGATTAGATTCCCTACAGTGTGGGAACAGGCCCTTCGGCCCAACAAATCCACACTGCCCCATGCAGCATCCCACTCAGACCCGTCCCCCTGTGACCCACACACCCCTGAACACTACGGGCAATTTCGCATGGCCAATCCACCTAGCCTGCACATCTTTGGACAGTGGGAGGTAACCGGAGCACCTGGAGAAAACCCACACAGACACAGGGAGAATGTGCAAACTCCACACAAGACAGTAGCCCGAGGCTGGAATCGAACCCGTGTCCCTGGCGCTGTGAGGCTGCAGTGCTAACCACTGAGCCACCGTGCCGCCCCAACAGCATCCATTCAGCTTTGAAAAATTCCAAAGAGGATCTGCTCAGTTGTGAGGAAGTGTCACTGGACCTGGAATGTTAACTCTGATTTCTCTCCACAGAAGCTGCCAGATCTGCTGAGCTTTTCCAACAGCTTCTGTTTTTATCTGATCTCACTGCCTTTTTTTTAGATAAAATGTTGCAGATTTTAACGACGCTCTTATAGCTCTGTAACATCACATGTCCTTTACAGTTTTTGATTTTGACAATTACTTCCACTCTATGGGTCAGGCGGATATTTCTTGAAGTGGAATTTGATGCAAAAGTTGCTGTTTCAAATGCAGTGAATATTTGATCTTCCAGGAGAAAGCATACAGTCCAGTTTGGGGCCCTGGCCTGGCTTGGCCTGGCCGATGGAGTCAGTGTTCAGTGTTAGAGTCACTTGCGGACAGGGGTATCAGACTGTTTCACATGAAATATTCAAACATTAACACTGGCTAATTCAAAACCAGCCCCTATCAGGAGCATATTCTATCCAACTGAGCAGAAATATTCAGCAAATGATGCTATTAATTTTGATTACTATTAATTACAAACACAAGTCAATGATTCAAGTTTCTGGGTGACAATGACTTAATCAAAAGCTTCATTTACTGAATATTTCTGCCCTACACACATTTACCATAGATTATAATTTATTGCTAGAAGAGCTAAGAATGGACATTTAAATAAATGTTAGGTGCTGCGTTTTGGAAAGGCAAATCAGAAATATCGATATCCATTTCAAGCCCACTGAATTCCACAGCTACCTAGAATACACCTCCTCTGACACACATTCCTGCAAAAATGCCATCCCCTATTCCCAATTCCTTTGCTTCTGCCACATCTGCTCCCAGGATGAGGCAGACCACTCCCGTACATCCCAGATGTCCTTGTTTTTCAAGGACTGCAACTTCACCCCCACAGTGGTCGTGAACACCCTTGGCCGTGCCTCCCGCATCTCCAGTAACTCATCCCTTACACCCCGTCCCCTCAATAACTGCCAAAAGAGAATCCCCCTCCTCCTCACACACCACCCCACCAACCTCCGGATACAACGCATCATCCTCCGACACTTCCGCCATCTACAATCCAACCCCATCACCAAAGACATTTTTCCATCCCCACCCTTGTCTGCCTTCCAGAGAGACCACTCCCTCCGTGACATCCTTGTCTGCTCCACCCTCCCCTCTAACCCCACCACACCCAGCACTTTCCCCTGCAACCGCAGGAAGTGCTACACTTGCCCCCACACCTCCTCCCTCACTCCCATTCCAGGCACTAAGAAGACTTTCCACATCATACTGAAATATTCAGTAAATGAAGCTTTTGATTAAGTCATTGTCACCCAGAAACTTGAATCCACATCAAGCAGAGGTTCACCTGCACATCCACTAATGTGGTATACTGAATCCACTGAACCCGGTGTGGCCTCCTCTACATTGGGGAAACCAAACGGAGGCTTGGGGACTGCTTTGCAGAACACCTGTGCTCGGTTCGCAATAAACAACTGCACCTCCCAGTCGCAAACCATTTTAGCTCCCCCTCCCACTCCTTAGATGACATGTCCATCCTGGGCCTCCTGCAGTGCCACAACAATGCCACCCGAAAGTTGCAGGAACAGCATCTCATATTCCGCTTGGGAACCGTGCAGCCCAATGGTATCAATGTGGATTTCACAAGCTTCAAAATCTCCCCTCTCCCCACTGCATCCCAAAACCAGCCCAACTTGTCCCCACCACCCTAACCTGTTCTTCCTCTCACCTATCCCCTCCTCCCACCTCAAGCTGCACCCCCATTTCCTACCTACTAACCTCACCCCCCCCCCTTGACCTGTGACTGGTCAATCTCCTCCTTACCTCCCCACTCACCTCTACTGGCTCCATCCCTGCATCCTTGACCTGTCTGTTTCCTCTCCACCTATTCTCGATCCACCTCCCCCTCTCCCCCTCCCCCATTTCTAATGAAGGGTCTAGGCCCGAAATGTCAGCTTTTGTGCTCCTAAGATGCTGCTTGGCCTGCTGTGTTCATCCAGCCCCACACTTTGTTATCTCAGATAGTGAAGAAGGTGTTTGGTACGCTTGTCTTTATTGGTCAGTGCATTGAGTATCGGAGTCCAGAGGACATGTTGCTGCTGTACAGGACATTCGTTAGGTCACTTTTGGAATACTGGGTTTAGTTCTGGTCTCCCTGCTATAGGAAAGAGGTTATGAAACTTGAAAGGGCTCAAAAGAAAAGATTTACAATGATGTTGCTGTGGTAGGTGTATAGCTGGGTGAACACAGCGGGTCAAGCAGCATCATAGGAGCAGGAATGTTTGAACTATAGGAGAGGCTGAATAGGCTGGGGCTATTTTCCCTGGAGTGGGAGACGCTGAGGGGTGACCTGACAGTGGTGAATAGCAAAGGTCTTTTCCCCCATGGTGGGAGTGCCCAAAACTAGAGGGCTCATCTTTAAGGTGCGAGGTGAAAGGTTTAAATGGGACAGAAAGAGCAATTTTTCATGCAGAGGGTGGTGTGTGTACGGAATTATCTGCCAGAGGTACAGTACGATGTTAAAAAGTCATCTGGATGTGTGCATGAATAGAAAGGGTTTAGAAAGATATGGGTCAAATGCTGGCAAATTGGGGCTCGATGAATTTAGCATGAGTTGGGCCGAAGGGTCTGTTTCCGTGCTGTGCCATCTCTATCGCTTTATTTGGAGGAACCGGGAATTAGCATCAGTAGGAGGACGTTCAGCCCCAGAGCGTGTTCAGCTATTCCATTACATCTTGGCTGATCGGATTCTAACCTCAGATCCACATTCCCCACCCTATGCCCTCACCCATATCATTTCATCTGTTGGTTAGCAAGGTCTATCCACCTAAAGGAGGGTCCCTGGACCCGAAACATTAACTCTGTTTCTCTCTCCACAGATGCTGAGTTTCTCGAGCACTTTCTGTTTTAGTTTAAGAATCTATCCTCCACTGCTCTCGAATTGCTGAAGCACTCCGACTCCCCTATACTGTTTGGGGAAGAGAGTTCCAAACACTCGCTGTCCTTTCAGGGAGAAAACAACATCCCGCCCAGCCTGTAAACGGCGAACCTGTCCTTTTCTTTAACAGTACGTCTCGTTCTGTCCTCCCCCCGACCTCAAGGGCGAGAATCGCGGGAGGGATCCAGCACTTTCATCTGGCCAGTCACTGGGACCCACCCTGCACCCTCTCCTGTGCACAGGAACACTCGGATGGAAAAAAAACAGTCGTGGGGTAAGGAAGAAAACAGTTTTGAAGCCAGCACTTTCCTCACTAAACGGCAGCCGATTGGAATCTATGAATCCAATTCCCCGGTGTGATGTTGCACAGCACGTCTATGGCTCTTTGTATATTCTGCAACCAAACTCTGAAATCCCGTCTATTTGGCAGGGAGAGGCCTCACCACGGTTGCGTCGGATTTAACCGGCAGATTTCCCCTTTAAAGATGACAAACACCCACCCCCCGTCTCCAATACAAACTGAAGACGTGGCGCTTTTAAGCTGTAAACTGCGCTGCCTCTGGCGCTCGATCCAGATCAGTTCTTTTTTGGATTCTACATGTTATTTTCTGCAACTGAGCCGTCTGTGTTCGCGTTTGGTTAAAAAACTCTTGTGGGGTTGATAAATCCTTCCCCGAGCCCAGCACAATTTCGAGCCCAGTTTGCAACGTTTTAACCCTGCAGGGTCTATTGTTAGACATCCTCTCGACAAAACCCCTCGGGCGGTTGAATGTTCTTAAAAATCCGAATTTCCAGAAGCGAACCGGCGCCGTGAATGTGATGCGTAACCGCTTCACGTAACATGAGGAAGGTTTGGAAACGAATTCCCATTTCATCGACGTTAGATCAAAACGTTTAAAAATATTTCCAAATGCATTGCCCAGAATGTGGAAGGCGCTTGGGGAGGGAGGGAAGGGGGCAGCTCGGTTATATTTTAAGATCTGAAGGTAATTCCAATGCAGTTGTACAAGATGCTGGATCAGAAAATGTTACCAGGGGAGTGGGCCAGTCTCGGACGCTGTTGGCGAGGAGTTAACCTCGTCTTTAGTCCTCTGCTAGAGACGGTGCCTTTACTGTGGAGATCGAGCAGACCAGCAAGAGAATGCAGCCACAATATATCGATGTGGCATTTGTCACAACTCCCCCCTTCAGCTTCACCTTTCACTTGGAAACGTCTTGTTTGCTTTGGCCCCGACTTGGCTGTCGCTTGCGGGTTGAAGACAAAACCCCCGCAGAAAAGGCACATATGGGGAAGGGGGTGGTATGGGTGTCGCCATATGGCCCCATTTACACCTGAAGAGTCATATTTTTGTGCAATTGTGTGTGCGTGTGTATTTTCCAAAGATCTGCATCTGCTTTGAGGCGACAATAAACGCTGTGGTGAATAATACAAGAGCGGAAGGCGCGCCTCCAGGTAGAGCCAGGGCAGCTGCTTCATTAGAAGAGTTTATTTTTCAGATATTCGCTAAACATATGTCACTGAATCACTGCATCTTCCTCAGAGTGTCCCCATTGACTGGGAGGGGGCCAGAGAGCTGCGAAACTGAGAGCCTGGGACAGGTGCGCCCGGTACCGTGCGTAAAATTCCAAGTCGGAGCCCACAAACAGCGCACTCTCTCACAAAGCCACGGTGGCTGCTTGCTTTATATCTTTGATGAAAGATGTGGCCAAGTGGCTGTTTTCCCACGTTAGACAAAATCTCAGCTACTTTCTATTCTTGGCCACTGTCAGCCCGGGCAGATTTCGCTCTCCTGTTACCTGTTTAGGGGACCAGGATGTCGCACCCACAAACCATCAGGATCGCTCCGTCATGTTGGGAGATTGTGGGCAAAGGACTTTTGTTACGTTAGCTCAAGGGGTCGGTGCTGTGCGCTGTCACACCGGTATCTTGTTCTAGCAATTTCACATTATTGAAAGGATCAGGCCTTACATCGCCAATGAGCGAGGGACTGTGGATCCAGCAATAATTACTCAGTCCATATGGTGTGTTAACAATAGCTCCCCCCCATGCAAAAAAAAGACAAACGGTAGGAATGGAAGTTCACCAGAGACGAATAAAAGCTTTTAAATAATCCAACGTTAATTCAACATTAAAGCATTTGAAAGGCGCAATCCAAACAGGTGTGAGTGTAAAGCCATTCCTTTCGCCTCCGGTTTTATCACGGACTCTCTGTAAGATTGTCCTTGTTCTGTGTAGAGTGAGTAAACAAACGCCAGCAGTTGCTGTGGGATTGGGAGAGTTATCAGACAGTGGGAGGCTGAAGGTGGTTTAACAATAAACCTGTGCGGGAGCACAGCAGGTGATAGCTCCCCCTCGCCCGAGTGATTAATGCATCCCCAACCCTGCACCTTTATCATCGCCTGGAATTATTTATTAAGGGAAATGTAGTTATTATTATTTTAGCAAACAGTGGTACCAGGTGGGGCTTTATTCGCTGTTTAGCTTTTGTTTGAAGGACGATTGAGGAGGCCAATAGGAGCTGTGGAAACTCGCTTACCAGATTTTTAGCCTTGTTGACGGTGTTTAAAACTGTCACACTGCCCTTCATAAATAAAGCAGCAAGGGAGGGGGGAGGGGGAGGATTCACGTTTAGGTGAATACTGCAAAAGGAAACAAAAGTCTTAGCTTTAGAAAAATGGTGAGGGGCTGCCTAACACCGGCTAGTCACAGACACCAGCCATTACAACCTGCCAAAGGACCACATTCAAATGGTGCGCTCTCACTGACGCATAGGCTTCGGCGCCTGGCTCTGGCTCAGTCCTAACTCCTCAGCTGTCTTTCCCCCCCGGGGGGAGGGGTGGTGGGGAGTTGTGTGGGTGTTGGGGAGGGGATGAGATTCCTATTGTTAAACCTGCTTGCGGATTCTCTGTTTCCCACTACCCGGCTTACCCCCTCACCGGTTTGGAAACACCGCCATCCCGATCTCTCCCTCTCCGTCTCCATCCAGAGCACAAGCTGTGCCTGGCCCGGCCGCCTCTGTCTCTGCTTCCCCCTCACCCTCAGGGGGCGGTGCGTCTGTGGAATGAACTGCCAGAGGAAGTGGTGGATACGGGCACCGTTATACCGTTTAAACGACATTTGAACAAATACATGAGCAGGAAAGGCTTGGAGGAATATGGGCCAGGAGCAGGCAGGTGGGACTAGTTTAGTTTGGAATTATGTTTGGCATGGACTGGCTGGATCGAAGGCTGTATACTTCCGTGCTGTCCTGACTCCATGAGGAACTGGCTAATGTGAACAAGCGCTCAAACTTTGGTGGTGTTCCCCAGGGTCTCCCGTCCACAGTCTAGCGGCCCCCAACCCCCTGCTCCACCGGCCTGACAGCACAAACCCCCTCCCCCAACAATGAACGTCTCCATCAATCGCTGCCTCTGCAGGGAGTTCTCAGGGAAAGCAATGCTGCGGGTTTGATTCAATGCCAGCCTGGGGACGGACAATGTTGGAATTTCCTGTTGGAAGGACATCGACCTTTCGGAGGAGCTGTGGAAATCTCTGGTCGCCCTTTAACTTTTCCAGTTCCATAAGGAGCTGGGTAAAGGTTAAAATGATTAAACGGGAACAGTTTCCCCCCCCGGGGGGAATGGGCGGGGGTTAGGGGGTGCAGTCAGGCAGCGCAGTGAAAGCGGGTCTGGAGACGGGATGTTGGCGGAGGGTAGAGGGAGGGGAAGCGCAGCGTAACAGGAGTTTGAGCGCAGTATAAGCGGAATGTGAGCCGGGTCTGAGCGCAGGGAGAAGCGCAGTGTAATCGGGTCATGAGCTGCAGGACCCTCCCCCCGGGCGGTTATTTGGGGATCTCTGACCCCCGCCCCCAACATTCTGACTGCACTCCGGGGGCGGCTCAGGCTGGATCCCAGGGGCTGGGGGTGGGGGCAATGAGTCGGGATTGACAAACCTCACACACACACACACACACCGCCCGGCCCCTCCCCAAATCTTCCATCATTCGGGCCACGTTCCCGGCGCACGCCACCGCCCCCTCCCCCCGCGGGGGCGCGCAAGCCGCACACGCGCTCCATGTTATTGAGGAAGAGCCGGTGGGCCGTGCCCCCGCCCCTCCCCCCGGCCGGGGCTGGGTTGTTGGGGGGGGGTGGGGGGGGAGAGCGGTTGCTGATTGTCCCTGTATAAATGCCCCCGCTCCCGGATCGATCGCACTCTCCGCTTCGCCGACAGCTTCCGCCCAACCAGGATCCGGGGGCAGCACAGGTTGGTGACCGACTCTGGGAGCGCGCTCCCCGGCACAGCACAACCCCCTCCCGCTCCCTCAATCCCTACCTCCTCCCTCGTACTGCACTTCCCTCCTGCACCCTGCCCAGCCACAAGCTGCTCCCAGCCTTTACCCTCGCCTGCACCCCCCCATCCCCACCCTGTACCTACCCCGTACCCTCAGTCAGCACCCACTATCCAGCTCCAATGCAGCATCTCCCCGTCTCCCCTCTGTGTGCGTTGCATTCTTTGATATTACAGTTTGGGATGTGGAACCTTAAACAAATCTATAGTTAATTCTAACTTTTTGTAAAATGTCTCATTATTCTTTACTGCCTTGGGATGTCTCTAAACTGTCTAAACTTTTGCAAAATGTTACTGATGAGATTGTGATGTGGATTGAGATTTGAATTATTCGGCCTGTCTTTACACAGTTATGGTACTAATATTTATCCTCTCTGTCATTTTCCTGTCTTCCTTTCTCCCTCTGTCTCTCTTCACTCCCTTTCTCCCTCTTTCTCCCTTCACTCTCGTCCTCTTTCTGTCTCACACTGTCTCACTTTTACTCCCCTCCTGTTTCTGTCTCTTTCCATCTCTCCCTCCATCTGTCTTTCTGAACCCCTCTTACTCTCTCTTTCTTTGTCTTTCCTTTTGTTTCTCCCTCCTTCTCTCTGTCTGTCCCTTTCTTTCTTGCCCCTGCTGTTCCTCCCTCTCTCTTTCAATTTTTCCCTCCCCCCATTTTTCCTTCCTTTTCTCTGTTTCTCCCTCTCCCCCTCTTTCTTTTTCTCTCTCTTTCCCCCCTCTCTATCTCTCCTCCCCCGTCTTTTTGTTCCTCTCTATCTCATTTTCTTTGTTTCTCTCTGTGTCAGTCTGTATTTCTCCCTCTCCCACTCTGTCTTTCTTTTTCTCTCTGACATTCCCCCTCTCTCTGTTTCTTCCTCTCTGTTTTGCCCTCTCCCCCTCTGTCTTTCTGTCTCTCTCTAACTGTACCTCTCTCTCTGTGTTTCTTCCTCGCTCCCTCAATCTCTTGTAGGATGTCTCCGAAGACTCACTGCTCCCTTGTGTTATTCAGCAGCGATGCAGAGCAGTATTACCCACTCTCTGACGATGAGAGCAGCTCCTTCCATTCTTCTGGGGACATTGTGAGTCCGGAGCAGTTGAGCAGCCAGTTTGGCTCTGGCGATGAGGTGGGGTATTCCCTCTCCTACAAAGGTGCCCCGGGCACCACCACAGTCCGGAGGAAAAGACCCAAGGGCCGGGCCAGAGTTAAAAGTGAAGCAGCAGCCAGCAAGCAAAGGAGAAGCAGGCGGATGAAAGCCAATGATCGAGAGAGGAACCGTATGCACCACCTGAATGATGCCCTGGATGCCCTGCGGGCAGTGCTGCCCAGCTTCCCAGATGATGCCAAGTTGACCAAGATTGAGACACTGCGCTTTGCCCACAATTACATCTGGGCGCTGACAGAAACACTGCGGCTGGCAGAACAGGGGCGTGGGCAATGTGCCAGTGGGTTGTCTGTGTCGGAGCTGGGCAGCACCCAGAGCCTTTACTCACCCTCATCCCCTGACTGTGATTCCCCGCACTCTCCCCAGAGAGGGCTCGTGTACCACCTGCTGGAGCCCAGTGCCTCCTTCAGTGATCTCATCTGACTGCGGCCCCAGCGGAGGCTTCCTGTGCTATTGCTTGTCACTGCCTTGAGAAACTGATTCTCCCCTCATTCTCCAATGCAACCCTCCATTCCCTCCCCAGCAGAGCTGCAACCTTTGATGATACCCTGTCTCTCTAGTTTTTTTTTAAAAGGTCTTGATCTGGGGACGTTATGGTAATATCACTGGGTGAGTAATGCCAAAGCCTCCCCCGCCAAACCCACACATCCCTGGGCTAATATTCTAGGGATGAGGGTTCAATCCCCACTTTAGAAGGTGGTAAAACTTGTGTTCAATAAAAGCCTGGAATTAAAGTCTATGTCTAATGGTGACCATGAAACTACAGTCAATTATTGTTAAAAAAAAAATCACCATCTGGTTCACTAATGTCCTTCAGAGAAGGGGATCTGCTGTCTTTATCCAGTCTGGCCTGTGTGTGACTCCAGACCCACCGGCTGACTGTTATCTGTCCTCTGGGCAGTTAGGAATGGGCAATAAATACTGGCCCAGCCTGTTTCCAATGACTGAAGAATGAAGATTACTCCTGGGACCATCTCTAAACCTGCACTGTCTTCAAGCTGCACCAATCTCGATCAGCAATGTGGATCTATTTGTCAAAGGGACTTTCCTTCAGGATAAGAGGGCTGTGACATTTTGGGACCAAGTTCATCAACAATGTTTGATTCTGTGGCTCATAGAAACCTAATCATGCTTCTTTTGCATTTTCTACAAACTCTAGTAAATTGTGCTTCTATCTCTGAATTTTCCACTAATTTTTAAAATGATAAATTTATTGATCAAATCTGCATTTTTTATATTTATTGATAAATTCTTACCAGATATATATTCTGTACATGAGAGATTATTCTGTTGAGTGATTGGACAATGACAGACTGCTTTTTAACGTTTTAATAAAAATATTGTCTTGATGAGGTGGTGTTTGCAGTTGTCTACTGGCTCCAGAGCCAGCTCTTTCTGCAGCTAAAATGTCACAAACTCCTGCACACAGGGAGATTCATGACAGGAGGACTCTGAGCTCAGTGAGCTCTTTTTAAAGACTGCCTTCTCCACTGGAAATGGCCCCAGAGTGAGAATCAGCTGCTGCACACTGGCAGATGTTGTTTCAGCACCGCGAAAGGGAGTCAGGCACCGGGAAAGGAGTCAGGCAACCGGGAAAGGGAGTCAGGCACTTGAAGAGGCACTGGGAGAAGCAGTCAGGCACTGGGTGAGGGAGATAGGCACTGGGTGAGGGAATCTGGCGAAGTTCCAATTTGGGCCATTGAGAATTGTGTGAAATCCAAGATTGAAAGTGATTGAATTCCATTCTGAGATACCCTCCAACCACAATGGACGTTTTAGCATTTTTGTTACATCATTTTAAACTTGGTGCTTTGAGTTAGTGATCTCGTTTCCGTCAGAGACATATGGTTCAGGTCCGCCCAATCAGAGGTCAGGTCAGTTACAGACTGCCTGTTATCTCTGTGGCTTCGAGGACCCCCGTGAGCCATGTTTATGTTGTTAAAGACACCGATCGCTCTGATATTTTCTAAAATGGACTGTACTCAAAATTTTGGTTGCATTCGGCCTCCTGCTCTCGATCTGTGTACACGTGGTTTTGAGAAAGTCAGGCAAGGCGGAGGACTTCTCATGGGTTCCACCTGGGCCTGGACAAGGAGGTGCAGACAGCAGGACCTGGAGTGTGAGCATGGAAGTTGATTCTCAGCCTTTCGCTATAGTTACGTCCCTGACTGGGTGTCTTTAGAACGGTAACGCACGGTGGTGGCTTTACACTTTTGACCTGCTGTGAGTGATGGGCACCGCAGGGGCTGGTGTGTATTATCGCACAAAAAAGTAACTTTCATTTAACTTCATACGTTTCCTTTGTGGTTTCATTTTGGCATCAGGGCTGTCTGCTTTAATTGTATCTGAATTATTTGTTTGTAAAAGAATGGAGAAATATGGTCCCTTCATATTGGGAACAGATTTAGTGACATGTTTCAGCAAACCCACAACACAGATGATATACATTTCTGTAATCACAAGTCAACAGGCAAAGCTCAGCAGGCTCTGAGGCGTGTAGATGGGGAGGATGTGAGAATGGACTAGAGAGATTGGAGGGTGGTGAAAGTGAGAAGGGGGTGGGATGAGGGATGCATTTGGGGTGGCAGTGGGGGTATGGAAGGTATTAGAGGTGGTGTGGAGGACTTGGGACATGAGTGGGTGGCAGGTTCAGTGGGAAATGTTCGATCTTTATCATCCAGCACGGGATCGGTTTGGAAAGAAGAACCTCAAACCTTTTCAAAGATAGTAAGAACAGCAGATGCTGGAATCAGAGATTAACACAGTGTGGGGCTGGATGAACACAGCAGGCCTGGCAGCAGCAGAGGAGCAGGAATGTTGATGTTCGGGTCGGGACCCTTGTCTCTGACTCCAGCATCTGCAGTTCTTGTTATCTCTGAGTGATTTATAACCGCACTGTGAAGCCACTTCTAAGGATGCCCACCTGAAGGAGTTGCCCTCTTTCCTCTGGACAAACCTCAGAGGTTCTTTCCCACTGCAATCCTCTGGCAATCACCCTTTTCAATCCATTTTGCAGGAATTGGACTGAGATTTGGGAAAGTGAAGAAAGTATTGAGGATAAGTTACCAAATGTAGAATTCAAATGCGCAGAATTCATAAACACCTGCTGAATGTCATCCTCCCTCTGCATGGGAGGTTCTCTAGAAAAAATACAGTTGATCAACGGAGAGAAGGAGAAACAACAGAACAAAAAGGATTTTCTCCAAACTCATCTCCTGCAAACTTTTTTTTGTTGCTTATTTGAAAGTTGGGACAAAGAAAATTTGCTACCACTACTCTGTGAAGCAGGTTCTTGAGAAACAGTTCACTCTCGAATGAAATCTACAATCTGGGAGGTCCTGAAATTAGATGGAGCAGAGGCAGGTAAGAGGAAGAATCTGATTGTCATTTCCAGTCATTTAGGATCAGTTCAGGAATCTGGGGAAATCTGCATATTAATCAGAAATTAATGTTTTAAGATATTTGGTTTAACCCTGGATACTGGGAGAATGGTGGAAGTAGATTAAAGCATCTGAAAGACCAGTCCAACATATGCAAATGTTTCACTCATTCTCATGTGTTTGAAGTTTCCAATGTTTTGTCCTGAGGGTTTGGTGTTTGCCGGTGTCCCTGCTTCAGGCTGGTGTTGTATACTGCCAACTTGACACACATTATTCTGTGCTTTTCAAGAATTACAGCAACTTAATATTCAGATACAATATAACACACTGGGGAAAAAAGTTCAGAGTTCAGTGGGCATGCTAAGGTTGTGACAGAATTGGCCACATTTGTCTACCTTCATTTACAGGTTGAGGGGTTTGTTGGCTGGCCCAGTTTACCTGTTCCTAATTGCCCTTGTGAAAGTGGTGGTGAGCTGCATTGAAGTCCTAGGAGTACAGGGACAGCTGTTGTGTGTTTGGGACAATTTTGACCCATTGACACTGAAGGAACAGCGATATATTTTCAGTCAGAATGGTGACTGGCTTGGGGGGCAACCTTCAGGTGGTGGTGCCCATGTATTTTCTGCCCTTGTCCTTTCAGATGGAAGTGGTCATGGATTTGGAAAGTGAAAGAATCTTTGGTGAATTTCTGCAGTGCATATTGTAGATAGTACACACTGCTGCTACTGACTGTCAGTGGTGGAGGGAGTGGATATTATTGGTGGATGTGGTGCCCATCAAGTGGACTGCTTTATTCTGGAGGGTGACAAGTTTCTTGAGTGTTGTTGGGGCTGCAGTCATCCAGACAACTGGGGAGTACTCCATTACACTCCTGACTTGTACCTATAGATGGTGGACAGGCTTTGGGAGTCAGGAGGTGAGTTACTTGCTGCAGGATTCCTAGTCTCTGATCTGCTCTTGCAGCTGTGGTATTTATGCTTATCAGTTCGCTTCCTGAGGTATGAGACTGATTCCTGGAATGACAGGACTGGATTATTCACTGGTGTTAGAAGAATGAGGGGGAATCTCACAGAAATCTATAAACATAATTTGAACAGGATCAAAGGGATGAATGGCCTAATCCTGCTGTTATTTTCTATGTTTTGATTTGGCTTGACCAGCTCGGGTTCTGGTCAGTGCTAACTCCCAGGGTATTGACTGTGGAGCATTCAGTGATGGTAATGACATTGGAAGTCATGGAGTAATGATTAGATTCTTTCTTGTCAGCAGCGGTTATTGCCTGTCACATGTGTAGCATGCATGTGACTTGTCACTTGTCAGCCCAAACCCTGCATTTAGACAGGGACAGTTGCAGTAGCTGACGAGTTGTGAATAGTGCTGAAGATTGTGCAATTACCTGCAAATATTCCAGTTCTGGCATTGTGATGGAGGGAAGGTCATTGATGAAGCAGCTGGAGGTGGTTGAGTTTAGGAAATGAGCCTAAGGAACTCCTGAAGTGATGTCCTTAGACTGACATGTTTGATATCAAACAACCACAATCATCCCCTGATTTCTGTTGACTCCAGTTTTGTTAGGGCTCCTTGATGCAACATTCAGTCAAATGCTGCCTTGATGTCAAGGGCATTCATTCTCACATCACCTCTGGAATTCCGCTGTTTTGCCAATGTTTGGATTAAGGCTGTAATGAAGTCAGGAGCTGACAGAACTCCATTGAGCAACATGAACAGTTGATTCCTTTAGAAGTGTTGCTTGATAGCACAGTCGACAATTCTTTCAGTCATTTTGCTGATGAGGGAGAATTGACTGATGGGGCAGTAATTGATCCATTTGGATTAGTTCTGTCTTTTGTGCACAGAACATGCGTTGACAATTTTCCACATTGTCTGGTAGATGCCAGTGTCATGGTTGCAACAGAACAGCTCAGTAGGAGCGGCTAATTCTGGAGCACGAGTCTTCAATACTATTGCTGGAATATTGTCAGGGCCCATAGCCTTTTCAATATCCAATGTCTTCAGCCACATCATGAAGCAAATTGGCTGAAGGTTGCCCTGTGTGTTGTTGGGGACCTCGGGAAGAGGCCGAGATGGATCATCCACTTGGCACCTGGCTGAAGACGGTTTTCAGCCTCGTTCTTTGCACTGAAATTTTGGGGCTGCCCCACCATTAAGGATGGGAATGTTTATGGAGCCTCACCTCCTGTTGGTTGTTTAATTGCCCAGCACTATTGGTGACTAGATGTGGCAGGACTGTTGGGCTTAGACTTGATCGGTCTGTTTGACGTGTGGGTAGTCCTCTGTTATAACTTTACGAGGTTAACACCTCATCTTTCAGTATGCCCAGTGCTGCTCCTGGTAAGCACTCCTGTTCATTTCATTGGACTAGTGCATTGAACTGTTTGTGTACAGTTCTGGGTGCCACACTATAGGAAGCATGTGAATGCAGAAGGAGCGCAGAAATGGCTTCTTCAGTTATGAAGAAAAGAATTGGGGAAGTTGGGACTGTTTTCCTTGGCAAAGAGGAGGCTAGCAGGAGATTTGATGGAAGTTTTCAAAATCATGAGGGATTCAGACAATGTAGATAGGGAAAAATATTCCTGCTTGTAAACAGGTAAAAAAACCAGAGGAAATGGTTTTAATGTGTTTTGCAAGAGAAAAATGTCTTTTTCACACAGTGGGTAGTTAGGGTGTGGAATGAACAGCCTGAAATGTGGTGGAGGCGGGGTCAGTTGAGGCTTTCAAAAGGGCATTGGATGGTTATTTAAGTAGAAACAATGTGACAAGGTGACAGGGAAGAGGTAAGAGATTGGTACACAGTTTACTTCAGACGGTAGGTGCAGACAATGGGCTGAAGGGTCTCCTGCACCATCACAATTCTGTGATTCTTTGAAGATGTTGTAATGGAGAACCAAGTTGACGAGAAACTTCTTCCCTGGGAAGCTTGTGAATTTTGTTGAATTCTCTGCCCCGGAGAGCTGTGGATGTTCAGTCATTCAATGTCTTCAAGGTGGAATTTGGTTTTTGGAGAGGCATGGGGATAAAGTGGAAAATAAAGCTGAGATAGAAGATCAGTCAAAGAGGTGCTACTGAGACCCTCTGAAAGGAAGAGTGCAAAGTCAAGCTTTTCGCCGATTCAGTTCCAGAGCTTAGGGCCCTGGGAAGCTGAAGGCTCAATGTCAGATCAATGAAAATCATGGATACACAAGGAGCCGGAATTGGAGGAATGCAGAGATCTCAAGGGATCATCACTGAGATTCAGAAGATCTTGACCTTTACAGTATCAGTTTAAATATTATTAAATATTTTCTTATTAAATGTTTTTGGACATGGGTAACATTTCTGTGGTGGTCATGTACTTTTGCATGAGTGAGGGGACTTGTTGCACAGGGCTCTGCAGTTAGGGATCTGCATAATTATTAAACGTTAAAGGTTGAAAGGCCATTGGATAATTGGGTCCCTGATGCTCCCTTTTCATTCCCCTCTGACCTTTTATGCTGTGATTCTCTTTCTGGCCTTTTGGTTAAAAACTGCACCTCTTTGCATCTGTAAGCGTAAGTTCATCAGAACCATCGATTTTGATTCTGAGTCCACTAAGAGATGCCTATTACACACCAGGCCCACAGACACTCTCACAGTCTGTTCACCCACACACTACTATGTGCTTACACCTAACATGCTATCATATTTAAGAAGGAATTTACTGTTCACTGTGCTGGTTGAAGTGGGTGCATTAGGGGCATCATCTGAAAATCCTTGGGGGAAAGAATGAAATAGTCTTTCTCACTTGGATGAGATTGAAAAGTGCTTTTGGTGGCTGTCGAAAATGCAAGGAGTTCTTGATAGGTTTTTAAAGATGCCGCAATGATTCAGTTCACTCCAAGCATAAAGATCACCTCCTTTTATTTTCCATGTGATCAGCCTCAGTTATAAGAGACTGCCAGTGTCACCTCATATTGCTCCTCTCAAAGAATCAGGGCACTGACAAGGAGATGGAGCAGAATCTGCCCCTCAATTTCTCTGTTGATGTTTCCTCTCTTTTATTTTTGGGGTGTATATTATCTGTGTACATGTGCCTGGATGATGTAGATTTAAGAGAATTGACAAATGAATCAGAGACTTCAGGAGCAAGACGTTGTGATCTAAAATGAACTGATTGCATCTGCTTCTACTGCTCTTTCAATGATCATATTTAAAAGAAATTACACTTGAAAATTAAAAAAAAATGAGGCTAAGGGGAAGAGTGGGGGAAGCGGCACTAATTGAACAGCTCTATCAAAGAGCAAGTACAGGACTGAAGAACTGAATAGTTTCCTTCAGTGTTATCTGATTCTGCTTCTCCAATTCTAGACAGTGTTATTGCAGATGATGAATGGCATATAGTTTTTTGAAAAATCAGCATGTCCTGTTATCCCATGATGTGCTGTTTTACATATCACCTATGATCTTACATCAGCACATTATCAAAGACAACTGCAACGGTATTTATTTTAGTTATTGACACTGTTTGGAAAAGCTGCAGAGGTTTTTAAGAGTGTGTATTAGTTGTCATATTTCTTTCATGGCCAGTCTAAAATTAGAGGCAACATTTTAGTTTCCTACACTAAAACAATGGCTGTACTTCAAAATACACAACTGGCTGTACAGAGACATTCTGAGATATTGAGTGGTGCTATATGAATGCAAATTAAAACGAAAATTAAAAATAAAAATGCAAGACCTTTCCATCCCAGGCTTCAACAGGTGAATAATAAACGACAATACTTCCATATTCAATTACCTCCTGTCCTTTGTTTTTATTGGTAGGACTTTCATCTCTCTTTCCATTTCCCTTCAACTGTCTTTCCAAGCTTCGAGATTTCCATCTTCGTTTTTATTGCTGCAGATCTGTACGAGCTTCAACTCCGTCTATTAAGTTGAGGTAGGAATCTTTGCCCTGATTTGTCCATTTAAAAGGAAAATGAAACTCTCATGGTATTACTGACAGATGAGCAGGATACTGCTCCAGTTCTCTCTCCAAGTCTGTTCTCTTATTAACAGTACTGAAAACATTTTAGCTGCAGATTCATCTTACTTGTGTTTGTGGGATCTTTCTATGTACAAAATGTGACTCATTTGTCTGCATAATGACAGTAATTTCATTTTCATATAATTCATTATGATTTGTTTTCTGAGCGATGCAATAAAGTATGAAGTATATAAATTAGCTAATGCTTTCAGAATCAATAATTCATCTTGTCACACTGTTGCATTCCATACAATTTACTAAGGTTTTATTAGTTTTAGAACAATTATTCCAACAAATCTATTACACAAGAAAGTAATGATAATGCTTAACCAATTATTTTAAAATAACCTCAACATTTGTATTTATGTATCATCTTTAACACAATAAAATGTACCAACCGTCACTTGTTTCACAGAAGTGTTAGCACACAGAATCTGATATTAAGCCACAAAATGGGGTATTAGGACAGATGATTAGAAGCTTAGTCTGTAGTTGTAAGGAGTGCCTTAAAGATGGAGAGAGAAAGGTAGAGAGAGAGAGAGAGAGAGAGAGACAGAGTCAGTTAGGGAGTGAACTTCAGAACTTCCTGACATTGTTGCTTGAGCATACAACTATCAATCACTGGGAAAATGGATGAATTCCAGAATGGGAAGCTTGGAAATATTGCAGAATACTGGTATTAGAAAGGAAATTTAACTTGCTTAGACATTATGAACTATTGGCTCTTCTCATCAAAGGAAAAGCTCTCACTGCATATTGCTTCCAGTGTTTAGCTACTGTTGTGATTGCAACCACATTCTGATGAGGGCTGTTGAGCTGAGCACAGAATTAACGTTTGACATTCAATTAATAATGCGTGCACACAGCCTTTGAGCTGTGTTTTGAGCTTTATTCTTGTATGGGATGAGGATATCACAGGCAAGGCTGTCATTTGTTGCCCATCTATTCTAGCCCTTAAAATGATCAGCTCTGTGGATTATTTCAGAGGGTAGTTAAGAGTCAACCACCTCCAGGCAGTATAGTCTTCTTTAGAGCATTCTCCTGCTATTGTTATAGCATGTTCTAAACTAACAGAAGCTCCTGTTTCCCCTCAGCCCTTTCTGCTCTGTGATTTCAAATAGGGCCTAATCCTGCTCCTATATCTTATGGTCTAATTGATTTATGACAGCACAGGGCACTCACAGTTAAACAAACAACAGGGAAGGTACTTTCATGCACTGAATGGGTGTGATCTGGAACATAGTGTCTGAATGGACAGTGGAAGCTAGTTCAATGACAACTTTGAAAAGGAGAATTGGATAAATACTTGAGAAGGGGGAAACACACAACCATGAGGAGAGACAGCAATGAAGTGGGATCAATAGGATGGCTCTTCCAAAGAATCAGCAAAGATAGAAACCGCCAGTTGGCATCTTCCTTTGCTGTGAGATTCTATGATTTGAGTAGTTAATAAATTTACCTACATGACGACATCGTAGTTTGAGAGAATGGTGGAAGTCACGTGTGCTCCCAGGACCCAACACCTCCCCCAGCACATGGTCTGTTTGAAAGGAGACTGTTTTCAATGTTTAGCATGAAATTATAGCTTCCTTGGGAAATATATTACCCATTAAGACTTGAACTCCATCTAATGAATAACGCAGGTCAGCACTGAGTGCAATGGATAGCTTGTTTTCGGATTTTAATCTGCGCAGTGATGATTATGTTTCAGACTTACCAGTTATTGTAATATTCTGTTCTTCTACCAGGTGCCTGTCAAGATTAATTTATTATTTTACACGTTAGTGACTGTAATGTTGTTTCCTAATTTGGGACTCCCTTATATCCTTGATGTTTATTCTCATTCTTATGCTAATTTAATTAGCACATTTCCTAGCCTGAAATGAATCTGTTTTTGCAGTGTTGTGATCCCATTTTTTTTTCTTTTTTGCCTCTTTAATGTTGTTTCTGTTATTGGGCCATCTACCATATTTAGGTTACTTTTAAGAATGGCATTGACCATTTCAGAATAGCAGTCATAGACTACTATCAGTGCGCTTTTTAAAATTTCCCAACTTTGTGGCTACTTCAATCCTGTAAATTGTCTGATTTCAATTTAGAAACTTTAATTATAGGGACCCTCCCACAGATTACTATCTGTCCATAAATCATGAGTATTCGCAGCTTAAACCATCAGAGGTTGCCTAAGTACTTGGATAATGCAGTAAACAGGTAAGAAAATCATACAAATTAATAAAAATAGCCATTTGTCATTCTGTTGGTGGACACAAATTACTGCATTAGCAAAGTTTCTAAGCTGGACAGTCCTCTGCCTGATGACAGCTATGTGCCTGGCTTTAACTTTGTAGCTGTTGAAAACAGATATTTCTTTTGGGCAAAGTTACTTGGAACTGATCTCATTAATAGTCAGGCAATTTTACTTCCTACACAGCCAGCAGGATAACTCGACTCCATTACAGTACATGCAGGACAACAATATTTTGAATTTATGTAGCATCTTGAATACAATAAAACATTCCAGACAGAGTGTGACACTAAACAGCGCTAGGAGAGATGAGAGGCAAATGACCAATGCCTTAAACAGGCACACAGTATTTGAGGAATGACTTAAAGGGAAACAGTGAGGCGAGGGATTGAAGGGGAGAATTCCAGTGCTTAGGACTCAGGCGACTGAAGGCGCAGCTGCCAATGGCAGAGTGAAGAAAATTTCGGATATTTAAGGGGTGAACATTGGAAGAATGCAGAGTACTTGGTGGAAGTCACACAGTTAGGAAGGGCTAAGCCATGGATTCATTTGAAGAGAAGGGTGGGTTTTTAAACATTAGGCATTGCTAAACTGGGGAGCAATGCAGCCAGTACAAAGTGATGGATACAGAGACAGTCATGCACCACAGAAACAGACTGTTCAGTCGACTAGTCCACGCCAGAGGTGATCCCAAGATAAGCTCGTCCCACCTGCCTGCTTCTGCCCCATATCCCTCCAAACCTTTACTATTCATGTATTTATCCGAGTACCTTTTAAACATTGTAACTATGCCCACATCCAACATTACCTCTGGAAGTTCATTCCACACATGAACCATCGTCTATGTAAAAAAATTGTCCCAATGTCTTTTTTAAATCTTTCTTCTCTCACCTAGTTTTGAAATCCCCCTGCCTTAAGGACAAGACATCTACTATTAAATCTACCTATACCCTCATGTTTTTCTAAACCTCTATCAGATCGCCTCTCAGCCTCCTACGCTCCAATCAAAGGAGTCCCAGACTCTTCAGCCTTTCTTTAATACTCAAACCTTCTCTACTCGGCAACATCCTGGTAATTGTCTTCTGGATTCTCTCTAGCTTAATAACATTCTATTCCAAACATCAAAGAAACTTGTTTCCAATTGATGAGAATGAATGAGGACAGCCTTTTCAGTAAAATAACTCAGTTTCTGCAACCCCACTTCTGAGTTTCTGCAAATTGAAACATGATAGGAATGATGTGAATGCATTGGAGAGAATGCAGAAGAGATTTGCAAGAGTGGTCCCAGGCTTGAGAAATGTCAGTTATGAGGATAGATTGGAGAGTTTGGGACTGCTTTCCTTAGAGATGAGAAGGCTGAGGGGAGATCAGATTTGCAGATAACAGATTTTTTTTTCCAAATCATAAAAGGAATGACCATAAGACCATAAGGCATAGGAATGGAAGTAAGGCCAGAACAAGAAAGCACAGATTTAAGGTGTTCAGATGAAGGATCGCTGAACTTGAAGCATTAACCCTGCTCTTCTCTCTACAAATGCTGCCAGACCTGCTGGGTTTGTCCAGAACTTTCTGTTTGTGTTTCAGATTTAAAGTGACTTAATGTAGCAGGCAGTGTTCTCTCTCAGTTCTGCATTCGTCAGGACATTGGTGTAAAAGGGAAAACTCGTGCTGCGTGAAAGGAGAGTACTGATTTGTTGGAAATGCATGGAAGAATTGATCGATGCTTCTGACAGGCTGAAGCGGTTTGAGTCTCATTCTTCCTGCCACATGCCACATCTTTCAGACTCAGAATGCTGAGGAGTTCGCAAAATGCCCTCGTCCTACCTAGCTGGGCAGTATCATCCCTGGGCAGATGGTGGGGGTGGGGGTGGTGTGGTTTCACATTTCCCTCCGCCTCACTGTACTTTGGAACTGCTTCTCCTTGTTTTACATATGGCTGAGCTGGTTGCTAAAGTCTCGCTGGGGCAGTAGGGTTTTAGCTGCTGAACAGCCTTGTTCATGCAGATATCCAGCACGAACAGGCCAGGCCCCTAGTCTTTAACTACTACTTTAGTTTTAATTACTGCACCACTTCCCTCACCCCACAACATGCCCTGTAATAACTGGACCTGAATTACATGGGGAAGACAGGATCGAATCCACTCCCCTTCCCCGACACCCCCTCCCTCTCCAACTGGGGTCAAGTGACCTAGCAGGTGTGACATGTGTTCACCCAGCCTGACAGTCAGGGATTGCTTCAGACTGCTATAGGAGCTTTTGTAGGGCAAGAATACAAATTACAGGGCGCTAATCCCAGTAATAAAATCAAAATCACTAATTCCCGCGATAATATCAATAGTGCCTTTATCCCAGCCAACTCCATATGCAGGGACCGTGCTATGGAGACACAAATCCACTGCTATTCTTTCTCAAAGCAGAAATAATTGACCCCATTTCTTTGACAGCTGCTAACGTTAAGACTTATTAGATTGGTTGCCTAGGGGGCGTGTAAGGAATAGGATAGATAATGCTAAAGTTAAATAAACAGTTTTCACTCTTTTCCTCCATGAAACTTTAGAGCTGTTGAGAAGAGTCATGTGGATTTAAGTGTAAATGCACATTCTCAGTTTACAGCTAAAGTGTCCCATTGTCCTTGGGTCCTGTTGTGTGTGCAAAATCCTTCAGGAGATCAACATCCTATTGTTGCTTTTCAAAACTGCTTTCAAACAATGTATTAACCATATCCGCACTGGCAACTAGGTGTAGAGCTACTGACCTGCTGCTCACTGAAGGAATGCGTTTTCAGGAGCTGATCAGTGATTGGATGGCAGTGTACAAGACAAATGTATGAGAGCTTCAACATTGCAGAACAAAAACTTGCAATTATATACTGACTTTCACAATCTCAGGATATTTCAATGTCCTTGACCGCCAATGAAGTATCATCACTGTTGAAATGTAGGAGACCATGTGATGCGCTGTCTCACACCAATTTACGTTCGTTCAGAGCACACTGTATAATGCCAGTATAGTCCTACCAATGCATCTCCTCCAAGAATTCAAGATCCTATTCTTTTGTTGTTGCCCCTAATTAAGTGTTGGAGTTCAAGGCATGAGTTGTTTTTGAGAGAGTTCGAGATCTGGTTTAGTTTAGGATACCAGACACAATTTATCACATTACTGTTCACTCAATAATCCCTTAAGCTTTCTGTCAAAATATGCTATCACTTTCTGCACACTTGCATCCAGAATTGCTTCCCAGTTAGATAATGGCTATTTTAGTGAATTCATAACTACAAGTATTTTATTTTTTCTTGCTAGCCTTGTGCTGTTTAATTCGTGTTACAATAGCTCAAGAACGTAAAAATCTGCTAAATATTCAGATTGCCATAATTTGCAAAGTCAGACGTTGGCCAGATGTTATTTTCCAAATTGATTTAGCTAGTTGCGATATCAAGCAAATAATAGCAGACCCATCAGTAGGGAAAGCAAATTAAATCATTTTGAATCAAAGTAGTTTAAATATATCAAAAATGCAGTCACGGATCATTCAGCTGTTAATGTAATCAAAGTGTGGGCACATAGATGATAGATGGGTTTAAATAGACACACTTTTTAAAAAATTGTGCTTAAGATATATGCCTTATGAAGGAAGGTGTTGTCGTTATCCACATAGGCATAAACTTTTAAGACTGAGGTCAAGTCCCAATTTCAAGTCCCATTCAGATAGGATAAAAATAACAGATACCAAAACAAAATAATTTGTGATAGCATTTAAGCATTTTAAGTATGACACCCTAATTATTTAAAAATTGTAATATAATCCTGAGACCTGATCACTCATTTACACTCTCAAAACAAATGTCATTAATTCTTTATAATACTTGCAATGATTTATATTTAAAGGAGTGTTTTCAGGATGTCCCAAGGCACTTTACAGTCAGTTAAATACTTTTGAACTCTTGTAATGTGTGGAACATAGCTAACCAATTTATGTACAATGAGCTTCCATGTACAAGGAAATAATAATGTGTTTCAAGTTTGTCCAGAACTAGGGGGAGAACATCCTTGTTATCCAAAATAGTTTCAGAGGATCTTTTATACTGAACTAGGAATGGCTATTGTTGTCAGTTCAGTGTCCCATCTAAAAGATGGTGCAGTATTCACTATGCTAGAGTGACATCTTGGATTTTGTGCTCAGTTCTCTGGACCAGGACCCACTAGTCATGTGACTTAAGAGATGAGAATGGTACTCACTGAATCGCTGCTACTACCCAAATTTAACGGGTGATTTTATTCAGTCCTTTAGCTGGCATTTCTGCTGAGGATGAGATGACGGATTATTGCCTTGGAGTTTGTTTGGGTTAACGTACAGACTCTGTCAAAGAGACTGCCTGTAATCGTCAGATGTGAATAGGAAGATTTGAAGAAGGTTTAAATCAGAACATACAATTGTCTGATGATGTGATTGTGGGTTTAGCAGTCAAAGGTAGTGTGGACACACCAGCTCAGCAGCAATCGGGGCCAGTCTGCAAAGTGTTAATTTTTCCTGTGTGTCCACCCACCAATTGTAAATGATCTTAGAACGCTGAGCCCCAGTCTGGTCCCATTAAGCATTGGGCTCCAGCTGTGGCTATCACTTGTGTATATTCAGAATTAGTATAAAGAGACCTGCATTAAAATGGATTAGACTGCCATTGATGAAAAGAGGCAGGGGGCCTGAGAATTAGGTTTAAAATGTACATAAATAGATTTTGAATCTATTTACATTGTATATACATTCATTATTGGACTGTGCGGTGTTAGATGATTACATTATTGTATATGTGTTTGAAAAGTTATTATTCAAGAAATCTATGATGCAGAAAAGAAGGTGACGAGAAATGAATGAAGATATTGCTTTAAAATCAGATAAACATCATAATCAGAAAAAGTGATGATAGGATGCAACAATAATTAGTAAGAAATTTCACTCCAGTCATTTGAAAATTTTAAATTGTTAAGCATTTGGACTAAACAGCATATCCGTCCTGCTCCATGCAAATAGTTTGTATGAAGGTTTCTGCTCATTCTTAGCAGCATCAATAATTAATCTGCTTCTATTGGTGCTTAAGGGAAGTGGGGACAAGCATTGATTTTTATTTAATGGTTTCAACCTCAGGGACTCTCACCCCCCCCACCAAGAGCACTAAAGTGTTTTTGTAGTCATTATTACACTAGCTGTGAAATAATGAATTTTAATATTCTTGGCATTGTTTAGAGACATCAAAATGACTGGATGAAAACACTTGAGAATGGGAATAATTTTCAAGCATCTTATTTTGAATGAAGTTTGAGAGGGTGAAGCTCAATGTATTGTGAACCTACCCCCAGAGAGACTAATTGTCTGGAAATCTCCTTTTGGAAGGTCAAATACAGGTTTATCCAACAGGGATGAACTGTCAGTACAGTAAGAGAAATTGGGAGTGCACCAGCTTCCCTGTGCTACCTCATCAATATTGCACCATCTCACATGCATCTTTCACCTTGTCCCATTTAAATAGGGGACACCAATGTTACCATCACTAAACTGCGTTTCTATTGTTTGTCATACTACTCAATTTTAAGTCAGAGTTTGGCAACAATTCATTTTATGATCTTTCTGTTCTGGAGAAGGCTCACAATGTTCAAAACATCGTCCCTGTTTTCTCTCCGAAAGCTGCCAGACTTGCCGAGTTTCTTTAGCACATTCTGTTTTTGTTTGTCTCAGACTTCCAGCGTCCAAGTACTTTAGTCATAAAAGAAAAAAAAACATATAATTATTGTAAACAGCTGACAGGTCAAAAGACTGGATTTTTATTTATTAAAGCAAAGAATGATTGAACAAAATAGTAAGGAGGGAAAGATTAGAATACACAAGAAAGCTAGCCAGGAATATAAAAACAGACAGAATCATAGTCATACAGCACAAAAACAGATCCTTCGGTCCAGCCGGTCCATGCCAAACAATAATCCCACTAAATTAGTCCCACCTGCTGGCTCCTGGTCCATATACTTCCAAACCTTTCCTATTCATATATCCATCCAAATGTCTTTTAAAACACTGTAGCTGTGCCCACATCCACCACTTCCTCAGGAAGTTCATGCCACACACAAACCACTCTGTGTAAAAAAAATTGCCTCTTTTTTTAAGTCTTTTTTAAATCTCTCTCCTCTCACCTTGAAAACATGCCCCCTAGTCTTGAAATTCCCCACCTCAGGAAAAAGACAGCTATCATTAACTCTATCTATGAGTCTCATTATTTCATAAACTTCTATCTAAAATACATTTAAAAGAATTAACAAAGTGAGCATGGGTCCGATACAAAGTCAGGCTGGAGAATTAATAATAGGAATTAGGAGAATGCCAGATGAATTGAACAGGTATTATGCATCAGTTTTCAGAGTAGAGAATACAGTAAAATACATGTAGTTAGGCCACAGTTTCACCCATTATCTCATTGAATAATGGCTTGAATGGCCTGACCCTATGTTTTGAACATCCCAGAAGCAAGGGTAAATCGGGAAATGGAAGGGAGGGAGGAGCTCAGGAAAATTACAATCACCAGAGAAGGGTAAATGGTTGAAGCTGTGGTTTGTTAAATACAGGGGTCCTAATAGGCTTTATTCTAGAGTCCTAAAGGAAGTGAAGAGTTAGCATTGGTTTGAATTTTCCCAAGTCCCTTGATCAGGTGATGTTTCATTTAGGTAGGAAGAAAGCAAAGGCAATGCCTTTATTTAAACACTGAAGGAGATAGAAAGCAGGAAATTACAGGAGTGCTAGCTTGAAATAAGTCACACTTTAGTGCAACAGACAGAACATCTTTTGAATTGATGGTAGCTCCCTGCTACAGGTCTTGGCTAACACCACTCCAATTGTTTCTGCTGAGTTACAGTGTGAAACAGCCAGCCAGTGAGTCATATGGTATATGAATTTCAGTGCCAGTGTGATGCCAGGTACGTAGGCTGGATGTTCCAAAGACGAGTGGATTGTATAAAGCAGAATGCCCCCTTTGGCTGTTGATGATGACAGAGAACAAGTCCACATCCAGCCCACACTTAGAACACCAATCCCTACACCAGGTTTTTTAAAAAATATTTAACGAGATGAGGACATTGCTGGCTGGGCTGCATTTATTGTCCATCCCTAATTGCCCAGAGGACAGTTCAGAGTGAACCACATTGCTGTGGGTCTAGAGTCACATGTAGGCCAGACCAGGTATGGATGGCAGTTTCCTTCCCTAAAGGACATTAATGAACCAGGTGGGTTTTTCCGACAATCAACAATGGATTCACAGTCATCATTAGAATCTTAATTCCAGCTAATTTGTTGAATTCAAATTCTACCGTCGGCCATGGCGGGATTTGAATCTGGGTCCCCAGAGTGTCATTCAAATCTCAAATTACAGTCCTGCAATAATACCACTGGCCATTGCCTCCCCCATGAATGGACTGCTTTCATCTCTGACAGCATTTCAGGATCTACCAACACCAAATGAAATGCAGCCATTCAGGAAGGCAGTTCAGCACCACCTTCTCAAGGGCAACTAGAGATGGGCAATAAATGCTGGCTCCCTTAGCGATGCCCACGTCCTGTATATGGGTCAATGGTCAGTTAAGGATGTGTAAATATTGCAAAAACATTCAAGCCATCTTCTTGATTTCAACAGAAATGATTTAGACTCTCCTGAAACATTTGACATGAATTTTCTTTATGACCCTCCCTTTAATCTTTCATATTTCATGCTGGTACTGTGTACTTTGTACTTGGCGAATAGCTACATACTTCCTTTCATCCTTCATGGAAGTTTTAAAGTATACTTTAAAACATAATGACGAAAAACTAAGCTCAGAAGGTAATCTTCCAACAGAAATGAACTGGAGGTGACTCAGAGCCATACAGCACAGAAACACATCGCTTTTCAAGTTGCCATCGTTCATTAGACATGCTTTGACACAGTCAGTAAGTAATAACAACCTAATCTCATGTTATTTCTGGGTATTCTTTCGAGTACATTAATTACATTAATGAACATCTAACGAATGCTGCTAATTCTTTAATAGAACAGGGAACAGTACAGCACAGTACAGGCCCTTTGGCTCATGATGTTGTGCTGACCTATTATCCTACTCTAAGATCAAAACTAACCTGCATACCTTACATTTTACTATCATCCGTGTGCCTATCCAAGAGTCGCTTAAATGTACCTCATGTATCTGACTCTCCTACCACTGACTGTGGTACCCAGTGACCGAACATGGTTCCACACTGTTACAATCTGTCTTCACCAACTGTATCCAGTTAGACACAGTTTTCCCCCACCCAGGGAGAGAGAGAGAGCGTGCAGCAGGTCCCTGACCAGACCCTCTGGACATTAAAGAAACACTATAGGATCATTATTTTTAAACTATGGGATCATTCCCAGATGAAATGAAGGGATTTCCAATCCCATCAGTTGGTTTCCTCTGATTGGTACAGGAGAATGAGATCAGACAGCTCTGTAAATGGAACAGAAACATACAGTAAATGCCAAGAAGGCTGACTGGTAGTTTGCAGCACCTCACTCCCAGCTATAACTTGCTATGACACACAGCTGGGTCTTGGTCCCATAGCTTCTGGGCCACACTATCACTGCCCCACCAGAGCCCCCAGCTACACTAACCTCATGGTGAATAATGCCAGTACAGCTGGCCATGTGTAAACTCTGCTCTCGGCTCTTTACTGGGACTAGGCTCAGGGAAAGGATAACCAGTTTGATCTTCGTTAGGATTTAGCCAACTTCCCTACTTAACTGACTCCGGGATTTCCATGAACACCGAGAATGAGAAAGCGGATTTGGCTGATCCAGGTTCACTCCATTCGATGATGTAGTTTAAAATATAATGACGGAAAACTAAACCCAGAAGGTAATCTTCCAACAGAAATGAACTGGAGGTGACTCATAGAGCCATACAGCACAAAAACAGACCCTTCGGTCCAACCAGTCCATGCCCAACATAATCCCAAATTAAACAGAATCCCACCTGCCTGTTCCAAGCCCATATCCCTCCAAACCTTTCTCTATTCATGTACTTCTGCTTTGTAGCTAAATTCAGTCTAGAATGAGCAGGCTTTTTAAAAATTTTCTTTGCTAAGGAGAATAAACGTTCGAGCAGTTTGCACATTCGCTGTGTTTATTTGTTTTTGTCCAGATGATAATGATGTTTTCACTCCAGACGGAGATAATTTTGTCAGGAGTAATGTTGAACGTTTGTGCGTTGGCGCATATGTAACTGCCTGTGCGCCTGGGTTACAGCACAGAGACACTGAGAGGTGCAAGGCATCGCTAAAACCCCAAGTTAGCACCTCACTGATGTTCAGCTGGGAACGGGCGGCAGAGCCACGGGTACGGCACTGCCTTGCGAGTTCCGCTAAAGTTAAGACGGAAGTACCTCCAGGGAATTTCAGTGGAACGGTGAAGGTGCTTGTGCTAAAACCTGTTTTATTCCCTTGTGCGTCCCGGAGATTTTGAAATGCTTGTAAAAGTTTGAGTGTTTTATACAATTCAAAGACATTCACACTATTTTTTTAAACCTCTGTCAATCAATGGTTAGGGTGGATTGGTCATGCTAAATTACCACATCCTGTCCAGAGATGTACCGGCGAGGTGGGTTAGATACAGGAAATGCAGGGTTACAGGTGTAGGATAGGGGGTGGGTCTGGGTGGGATGCTCTTCGGAGGATTGATGTTGACTCGTTGGACCGAATGGCCTGCTTCCGCACTGTAGGGATTCTGTGATATGATTCTATGAATAAAATTAGAGAAAGCAACATCCCAGAGGGTCACTGGACCCGAAATGTTAACTGTCTCTCCACTGATGCTATCAGACCTGCTGAATTTCTCCAGCAATTTCTGCTTTAGTTTCAGACCTCCAGTATCTGCAGTTCTTTGTTGTCTTGATTGAGAGATTTGGGATCTCTCTGGAGTAATTCGTGTTTGCTTTGAAATTACCTATTGTTCCATTCTGGAAAGATAGAAACAAAGATGATTTTTAAAGCAAAAAATGTTGGGAATCCCTGCAGCATCCGTAGAGAGGGAGCAAGCTAATGTTTCAAGTCTAGAAGGCTCTTCATCAGAATCTTCTTCATTTTAGTTTTAGCAGAAGAAATTCACCTAAAGCCTAAGCGAACCCACTCTTTTTCTGACACTGAGGAACTGTACCTAACCAGAACGAATTTTAAAGCCTGAATTTATATTGAATATGTTTGCCTTCTCAGTTGGTCGGAGAATATTGTTTGAAATTTATAATTTATGGATTTCTTCAGCATCTATATGAAACTCCTATTTCAATAATACTTTAAACTGATTTGAGATATTGATTTTATAGAAGATTCTTCGAGTTCCGTTCTAAAATTTACAGCAACATTTTGACTCTCGCTAATCCTTTTACACACACAGATATACAGACAATCACAGGTACACAAATTCACACAGATAGACAAGTACACATAGACACGTAGGAATACAGACAGGCACGTAAGCACACAGACACAAAGGGGTATATGCACACAGACGCTCACAGGTACACGCGGACTGACGGACATGTCGGTATGCAGAGGCACATAGGAACACAAATAGACAGGTACACACACATGCAGATACAGACGCAGACATAACACAAGTACACAGATATATGCACAGATATACACCTATAGCAAAAAAGATGCACAAACACATATTAAAAGAAAGATCAGTTCACACGCATTTACAAACACATATACATCGACACGCAGATACACATACAGATACAAACACAAATACTTAAATATATTGTCAATTTCTAAGACGAATTCACTCAGATGCACGGATACACATAGATAAATACACAAACGCTGACTGTCAGACACACATACACAAACAACAATACAGCAACAGAGAGAGAGGCACACTGAGATATACATACACAGATAGAGTCACAAACAAACATATTAAGATACATATACAGGAATATGCACAAGCACAGAGACAGGTAAAGGCACATGGGCCTGTCAGATATGACCTGCACCCAACAACCACAACCTCTACGTCTGTCTAACTTGACAGCAATACAGCTTACTAAAGAGATAATTTATCATTCTCACAGATAACCTCACAAGTAAAAGAAAACCCAAATCTGCCCCTGGACAAACAACTCTATCCAGTTCTGGACACAAGCTAAGATACCCAACATAGTTCACCAATATTACCAGAATTGATTCAAAGCCTCAGTTGCTGGTGTAAAGTTACACAGAGATTAAAGTTCTAAACTTTAATTGATGTTGAGCATTTGAGAGTTTGGACAAGTTAGTGAAAATTCAAAGGCAACTATACTGATTCACTTTTTCATTAGGGAACAAAATGAGAGAATTCAAAATGCTTGAGATGCTTCTACGTAGACAAATATTTCTGCTTGTGTGGGTGTCTAAATATTGATGTTATGAGTATGATATAGTTATAAATAAATTCAACACAGAAATCAGGAGAGACTGCTTTCTCAGTGAGTGGAAGGCATTGGGAATCTTCTCATCACAAGGTGTATTTGGAGCAAATAAGTACGTTTAAGGGGAAGCAGCATAAGCAAATAATGGAAGAAGGACTAGAAAGATTTGTTGGTAAGATGAAATGGAAAAAGCTGGAATCAAAGTTCGTATAGCCAGCTTGTGTTGAGGGACCCCTTCTGCTGTATCATAACATTTTCAATGGCTTAAATCTGTTCATTAATTTCAACAGTATGCTTCATTGTTATACAGACTCAGAGTCATGCAACACAGAAACAGACCCTTCAGTCCAACTTGTCCGTGCCAGCCAGGTTTCCCAAACTAAACAAGTGCCATTTGCCTGCATTTGGCCCATATCCCTCTAAACCTTTCCTACTCATGTCCTTGTCCAAATGTCTTTTAAATGTTGTACCTGTACCCAAATCCACCACTTCCTCTGGTCGTTCATTACATATCTGCACAGCCCTCCGTGTGGAAAAAGTTGCCCCTCATGTTCCTTTTAAATGTTTCCCCTTTCGCTTTAAATCTATGTCCTGTAGTTTTGAACTCCCCTATCCTTGGGAAAAGACCTTTGTCCAAACTCTTTTCATTCTAAATGCTGTAAAGTTTTCTGCTTTATGAATAATGTAATGGCAAATGAAACTGTCACTGAGCTGTAGTGTACTTTAACAAATTTACACTTCTACTTTGTAATAAATTATCAGCAAATGCAGGGCAATGGTCAAAACCTCTTTTTATGAACATAGTTTTTATGCATATGGTTTTAATAAATGGTGGCTCAGGAATGAGGTTCTGTATTTTTATGGAAATTTGGAGAATAATAAGTGTAATGATGAAACATGTTCGTAAGTTGTCCATTTCCTATCAAAGTCAACAACTATCTTTAGTCTGGCAATGTTATCAAGCATCCACCTGGGATCAACCCAATAAATATTCATTAGAAAGTGATCAACCAGACTCTCATGTCACAGATTAAAGGATGTAAGCAACAATTTGTTGCATTGCCCCTTTGCACCTGCCATCTGTAGTCAATCAACATGAGAGTCCGATCTCAATGTTTATGAATCACAGTAGGTCACAGAGACCTTAGGCCTTCTTTTGGGTTGGGTTCTTTTAATTAAGAATTATTAATCAGTGCAGGTACCTGAATGTTGGTTAGAAACCCCGGCAGCTACAAGGCTTATTCTTGATGCAGACTCAAGGGCTGACCTTGTACATTGTTAATGATTTAACCAACTATCACATAGGTTTGTAAATAAGTCAGTGGACTAGCAGCAGATGGCACTCTGCCGTCGCTAATGACTGTGTGTTAAAATTTCCTTAAACCAAATACTGACCTAAATAGAGCTTCCACCTGGCTGCTGTCCAACCATCTGTTGCTAAACAAGCCTATTGATCACATGTCATTCAATATTCCATCTCTTGTGAGTTTGTCTTGGCATAGGCTCTGACCTCTTTTTTAATAATATTCTCAGTAGATCATTGCAGTTCTATTAATTAAAACTTGTTAAAGAGATATTTTCAATTGATCAGATTTGTGGCTCTGTATCATAGTTTCTTTTTAAATGTGTTGTCTCTTTTATTTGGAGAATGAAGATGAAAATTAAGGTTTCAACTAACAACTTCAGTTGGTCAAATTCATTCCCTGTTTCACACCCAGCACCAAACTCAGGAGTTCCCTTATTCCTGGTAGCTCATGTTTGAAAACATTCTTACTTTTTACAGCAAACTACAGTCATCAATTTTTAGTTCCATTTTTTCCCTGTTGGTTCTAGTCAGGTTTGATTCCATTACACTATTGAGTCTAATCCAATTTCACCTTCAATAACTTGCTCCATTCCAAAAGCCAATGAGAGTTATCATGTTAACAACATTAAATCTTCAGAAATTCCATCATTAAATTCTAACGCTATGAGATTGTGCTGTTACCCAAAGTTTTGTCTCCTTCCTGACTCAAACAAGCAGCACTGAGGATGCTGCAGAAAAGAAAATATCAATTAAAACATGGGATGTAAGAAAGGGGTGTTAATTAAATGTATCCCAATTAAAAGATGGGTCCACCACAAAAATAAGCTTTGACTGAGAGGGTGGCATCTCACCTTTGAGTCAGGATTCAAGCCCCACTCCACAGGCTTGAAGATAAAGTAGAAAGTGCTGTAGTGCAGTTTGATGGAGTGTTGCAGTTTTGCAGGTGCCATCTTCCATATTAAAAGGTTAAACTGGTGTCTGGCAGGCGAATGCAAAAGATTCCTTGATACCATTTTGAAGAAAATTGGGTGTTCTTCCTGGCTGTAGTTATTATTGCTGTTTGTGGGATCTTACGGTGTAGTACTTGAGTTGTTTACATTACAATACTGACTGCATTTCAAAGCACCTTTTTGACTGTAACACGCTCTGGAACCTGTCCTTTTTTCCCCCTTCAATATTAGAACTCAGCTTAGAAAGTAGCTCAGGCTTTCCCTCCCATCAGCAAAATGTTGTAACTAATAAACAAAACTGGTCATAGGAAAAGGAAACAGCACAATTATCTTAAGAAACCAATGATTTTTCTGCTTGCTGACTCCTTGAAATTAGTGTCCTGGAGAGTATCTTAATTCCTGGAGGCTCAAGGGGAATGCAAGTGGGTTGGCATTTCTAATTGTGATCATGATATTAAGTATTGCAGGCTCTGGTAATTCTGCCTCATCACAGCATTTACCTCTCCCAGGCTGGCTCAGAAACTAATTCAGAGCCGGAGATATACCACACCCAATCCCCTGACAAGGAGGAGACACTCAGAGCTGGGGAGGCAGTTGTATGGTGGTAATAATTGTGAGGTTTGGCATCCAAATTGCCGGGTTAGTGTTTTGGGAGTATGTGTTCAAAATCCCAACAGGGCAGATAAAATCGTGCAACAAACAGCTAGCCTCATGGTGACCATATAACCATTGCTGTAAAACCCCATCTGGTTCATTCATGCCCTTTTCAAAAGAGAATTCTGCCATCCTTACCTGGTTTACAAATGACCCCAGATCGCATAGCAGTGTGGGTCACCGTCTGAAACAGTCAAGCCAACCACTGAGTTCAAATATAACCAGCAATGTCCACATCATATGCAAGAATAAAAAAAAATTGTAGGGACAACCACTCAGGCGGCAGCTTCATCTGCATTTTCACTCTGAGGAATTCATGAAAGGGAAAGTCAATTTGAAAAAAATCAATCCCAATGTTTAAACCTTCATGGAAGAGAAGGGACAGAACAAGGGGAACCAGAAGAGGGAGCAGGAGGGACAACAGGGAAGAGAACGTAAGAAACAGGAGCAGGAATCACCCCTCGAGCTCAGTCTGCCATTTAATATGATCAGGTTTGATCTTCTGTTCATGCTCCACCTTCCTGCTCACTCCCTATATTCTCTGACTCATTGAAAGACCCCAAATCTTGTCCAACCTTAAATATATTCGGTGATAGAGTATCCACAACTCTTGAGGTGAGCGAATATCATAGATTCACAACCCCTTTAATAAATAAATTTCTCCTCATTTTCGTCCTAAATGATTGTCCCTTCGTCTTGAGACTGCGCTCATGCGTTCTCAATTCCCCAGCCAGTTAACAATCTCTCAGCACTCAGACGCTGTAAAGCCCTTTCAGAATCGAGTCGGTCTGAATGAAATCATCTCTCATTCTTCTAAACTCCACGGAATATTAATCCAATTCGCTCATCATAGGATGGCTAACTTACTCCAGGGACTAATTTAATGAACCCTTGCTACACCAACTCTAAAGTAAAGCATTCCTTAATATGGAGAATAAAACAGGACACAGTTCATAATACATATTGTTGACCAGACCAACATTTATTGCCCTGCCCTAATTGTCCAGAGGGCAGTGAAGAGTCAACCACATTGCTACAGCCAGAGCTGGTAACAGAAGATCTCCTTCTCTAAAGCGGATGGTCTCATGTAACAGGACAGAAGAAGAGGGTTGGGGATCATGGGCGGGGGTGGGAGTGAGTTTGAATAGGAGGTGAAGGAGACAAGCGAGAGAAGGACGGGTGCATGGGATGAAAAGCGGCCATAACTTCAAACCCATAGACTTTGAAATCTGTAACTCAAACAGCACATCACTGTTTCACTCTGCTACCTTTTATATTGTTCTGAGGCAGGATCAACGGATCCGAAACGTTAACTCTTGGTTTCGCGGGTGCTGCCAGACCTGCTGGACTTTTCCAGCAACTTCTGTCTTTTGTTACGTTTCATACTGGGTTCATTTCTGTTTACTTTCTCGGCGCCGGTCATTGTCAATCCCACCTACAATCTCTGAAGTAACAAGTCTAACAAGGGTAAAATCTTCTCTTTCTGTTCCTAGCGCGGAGAACAGCTTTGTAGGTAGCTGAAGGAATCGTTGATTTTTTTTGCATGCCTCCGGACGACTAAAGGAGCCAAATTATAATAGCAGGCTCTCCATTGAGGCAGACTAGCCATTGGCACTGTGCAATATTTTACACTTCCCCGCCCTAAGCCCTGTTTAAATTCCCCCCAAACCTCTCCGCCTCTTTCTTGCAGTTTTGTGGAACTTGTACTCAGAGAGACGCAATCGAATCATTCCTCTGTGTAAAGCTGTTAGCCAAATGTCTGAGTGCAGCGTGTTTTAATTTCTCTCCCTGCCAAGTCTGTCCAGGAATTACAGACTACCAAAGTCAATCAGATTTATTGGAGCGACGTTGCCGATTTTAACCCAGCTTTTATCACGCTGGGCCGCTGAATATTCAGTGAGCGCCGCAGCTTCAGGACCTGACCCAATCAATCGTGCGAGTGGCGTGTGGGGGATTAAAGAATTACTTACAAGCGTTAGGTGTTTAACGCACAAAGACCTGTTTGCAAAATTGTCCCCTCACGGTGCAATTAAACTGGATGTTGAAAAACATACACTTAATGAGAAATGTTATTTTGGAGACCTCTCCGGGCACTGGGTTCAATGCACAGACTTTCTCTGTACTTAGGCAGATAATAGACTCGACATTTACTTTCAAAGGCGTGCTAGGGACTCAAAAAGCATGTGCCGTGTCTGGCTCGGTTTCAGACACAGGAAATAATACACTTCCCACACCTGGATAAGGTCAGGGCCTGGAAGTGAGAACAAGTCCGACTGCCTGATGGACATTCAGGCCCAAATCATTGCTGCAGGAGATCTAACCATTAACCTGGTTACACAGGCTGGGGTCAAAAGAGCAAGTCGGCGATCCTCATCGGCAGAGGCTGGGACCCCGGGTCAAAACTAGAGATGTAATCGGCAGGAGCTGATTGGCTTCCCAGGAAAACTGTTGGGAATAGACAGATTGCTATGGACCTTGCAAAAGGAGAGTGCGAGAGTGCTCGAGAAACACCGAATGCTGAAACCGTCTTCTTGCTGATTTTGAAGCGAGAGTGAGTAGCTGGGCGGAGTTTCCGCTTGTCCCACTAATCGGTCAAGCAATGATGCAAACTGCGATGGTCTTCACTGTCTCACATTTACAAAGCGAGACACCAGACACAAGTCAAATCACAAAACCAGCTCAATTTCATCAGCGATTACATGTAATTTCAACGGTTTCACTTTAACTCCCTTTGCCATTCTCAAAAAACTGCAGGAGGAAGTGTTGTAGGAGGAGGGTCAGTGCTGCGGGAGGAGGGTCAGTACGGAGGGAGTGCTGCGGGAGGAGGGTCAGTGCCGAGGGAGTGCTGCGGGAGGAGGGTCAGTGCCGAGGGAGTGCTGCAGTGTCTGAGGGTCAGTGCTGAGGGGGTGCTGCAGTGTCGGAGGGTCAGTGCCGAGGGAGTGCTGCGGGAGGAGGGTCAGTGCCGAGGGAGTGCTGCAGTGTCCGAGGGTCAGTGCTGAGGGGGTGCTGCAGTGTCGGAGGGTCAGTGCCGAGGGGGTGCGGCTCCGTCGGAGGGTCAGCGCTGAGGGAGCGCCACACTGTCGGAGGGTCAGCGCTGAGGGACCACCGCGTTGTAGCAGTGTAAGTGCTGAAGGAACACTGCACTCTTGCAGGGTCAGCACTAAGGGAGTTTAGCATGACTAGAGGTACCATCTTCAGAGGCAATGTTAAAGTGAAGCCCCGTTGGTTCTCTCATATGACCAATCCATGACACTATTTTGTGAAAAGCCTGGAATTCATCATCAGCCTCACCAAAATAGAATGTCTGGTCATGAGCAGGGCTAATCCATAAAATATACTTGAGACAGTTTCATCAAGCAATATGGTATGGTTACAATCAGAGATAACACTGTTTTCTTTCTGGTGATATATAATGAAGCAAGTTGATCCTTGAGTAAAAGACCCCACAGGAAACAATGACCATAATGGGGTCCAATTTAACATTCAATTTGAGAGGAGGGAACTTGGGTTTTAAACAATTGTTCTAAACTTAAATAAAGGTCTTAAAAATGTCAATATATGAATGAGGACAGAGTTGGCTAGAGTGGGCAGAGAAAGATTTTAACAAGAAAGACAACCGAGGAAAGTAGATGATGTTTAAGAAAATAGTTCATGACTCTCAACAAAGGTATATCCCAGTGAGAAAGAAGCATTCTAGAGGACAAACTAGCCATGGTAAGCCAGCAAAGTCAAGGATAACATAAAGGTGGAAAAGATAGCACCATGTGGCTATAAGTAGCGGCAAACAGAGGGTTAGGAAAGTTTCAAAAACCAACAAAAATGACCAAAAAATAATGAGGAATAAAAAAAATTTAAGGTAAATTGCAAACAATATCAAAACAAACAGCATGAGCCTCTTTAAATGTAAAGAAACGAAAAGCCAAAGTGAAAATAGCCCCTTCGAGCTCAATCCTGTGGGCATAATAATGGGAATCGGGAAATGGCAGAGGAGTTGAATGAAATCTTTACATCTTCAGTAATAGCATTCTAAAATTATTAAATAATCAAGGCGCAAAAGCAGGAGGGGAAATGAATACAATAATGATCACTAGGCAAAACATACTAACAAGGCAAATGGGGTTGAAGGCCAATAGATCCCACAGACCTGATTGGATGCATCTTGGGTATTAAAGGCAATAGCTACAGAGATGGTTGTTGTAATCTTCCAGGAATCTTTAGAGTCTGAAAAGATACCTGAGATTGAGAAACTGCCAATGTAATACCTTAATTAAAAAAGGGGAGGATACAAAAACAGGCTAGAAATGATTGGGGTTTATTTTAAAGGATATAATAGCAGAACATTTAAACATTCACAAGATGATCAAGCAGTTTCAGCATGGTTTCTCATGAAGGGGAAATTATGCCTGACAGGTTTTTTAGAATTCTTTGAGGAGGTAACAAGCAGGATAAAGAGGAAGTAGTAGATTTCCAAAAGGCATTTTATAAGGTACTACACATCAGCTGACTTAGTAAGAGCACAAGGTGTTGACGTGTAGTACTAGTTTGGATAGAGGATTGGCTAATTTATAGGAGACAGAGTTGGGATAAGTTGGTGTAAGGTGGTGATCTGTAACTAATGGAGCACCACAGGGATCAGTGCAGGGACCACAATTATTTACAATATATGTTAATGACTCTGGTAAGGGAAGTGAGTTAACTATTGCCAAATTTGATGACACAAAATATGGTGGGAAGGCAAGTAGCGATGATAACACAAAGAGTCTAGAGAGGGATTTGCACGGGTCAAGTGAGTGGGTGAAAGTCTGGAACAATAACTACAATGAGTAAAAATGTGAGGTTACACATTTTTGCAGAGGAGCTGAATATTAATTAAATAGAGAAAGTCTGCAGAAAGCTGCAGTACAGTGAGATTTGGGAATCCTTGTAGATAAGTCATAAAAAGCTAGCATACACATTTAGCAGAAAATGGGGAAGGCAACCAGAATGCTGATCTCTATTTAAAAGAGAATGAAATTTAAAAATAGGGAGGTCTTGCTTCCAATATTATAGAAGGTGGGAAGTCTGTGACTTTCCCAGTCTCCTTCTGAAGTGTCCGACCCTGTTGCTGACTCTGTTAGAGACTTAACAAGCTTAATGCCTGATGAGAAGGGAAGGTCATTGTTTTGGGCTCCCTGTGCCTGATGGCAGTGATGACTATAGTTATGATAGCAATGCTATTTGAAGCACCCAGTCTCATAATTCCAGCACCTCTTTGGCGAATCTCATGTGAGATTGGCCATGTATCTTGCCGTATGGATACAAGACCAAGGTCTGGATCTGTATTTGCTGTTCAGCAATCAGTTCTACCTACTTCTTCAGTGTGAGGTCTACATCCCCTTCTGTACTGATAGTCCACTCCCCGATTGTGGCCTTGTTTCTGGCCTTAGGAGTCCTTCCCCATGATCTGTGCATCAAAGAATAATAATTGAGATTTGTCATTATCAAGCCTCCTCAACCCCATTCGGGGGTTCCCATCGCTCACTGTTTCTGCTAGGTTTTTAGATTTTAGTTTTTATCGTCACGTAATCAAGTGCAGGAGTACAGTGAAAAGTGTATAATGTTGCCACACATGGTGCCATTTTAGGTACCAAGGTGCCTAGGTCCGGAAGAAGGTTAGATACCAAGTGGTAAGAAACGAGAATTAAGAAGTTAAGCATTACTTCGTAGAGTAATATGAAAATAAGTAAAGAATAAATAAATAATAGTTTACATTAAAGTCTTTCACAGTTTAAACTAGGAAAATAAAGGAATAAGATACAAGTTCAACAGTCATTGATGCGTTCTCTGCTTATAATGCTCTGCTTTCTGTTGTCGATGATGCCACTGCAGACACCATCACTGAAACTGCTACCTCCCTGATCTTCCCTGGTGCCTCGGGCACACATCTGGGCAGGATCCACTCACATGCCAAGTTGGGACACTGGCATGAACCACTGAGAGACCAGGCAGGGATACACCAAGAACCACTGAGAGACCAGGCAGGGATACGCCAATAACCACTGAGAGACCAGGCTGGGATACACCAAGAACCACTGAGAGACCAGGCAGGGATACACCAAGAACCACTGAGAGACCAGGCTGGGATACACTGAGAACCACTGAGAGACCAGGCTGGGATGCACCAAGAACCACTGAGAGACCAGGCAGAAACCCACTGAGAGACCAAAAAGGCAAAAAAGAGAGAAAGCAAAATAAACAGAAGGAACAGAGGAGCTCTGATTGGAGCATCCCACTTCCTTGCCATCTTGACCAGAAGGCAGTCCTTCAGCTGCCTGAATCTGGTTTGTTTGAGGACGAGGATCCAGGAGGATGACGTAGTCGAAGCAGTTTCAGGGATATGGAGACCAGGTCCTCCCTTTCAGTGTGTTTTTCTCTTAAAACTCTGCTGGAGTTGTATCAGGTTATGTGTGTCCTTCATGCACGGAGATTTGACCCAATTAGTCTGTGTTAGGATTCAGGCCCCAAGTGTCTCATCCCGCTATCATCATCTTCATTTTCTTTCTCTCTCATGTGTTGTCTAGCTTCCCCTTAAATACATGTGTGTCATTACATCAGCTATTCCTGGGGTAGTCCCAATTCTCACCACTGTCAGGCGAACAAAGCCTCTCCCAAATTCCTTATTATGCTTAATACTGACTGTCTAGTACTAATGGCAATTAGATTTGATCTTTCCAACAATTGAAAACATTTTCTCAATATCAATCTGATTAAACACTTTCATAATTTGAAAAACTATGATCTTCAGATCCTATGATGCTGCAACAAATTATGTAATCACACTTCTACGGGTGACCAATGTTATGGAGCACATATCAGGACACCTCACTCCTTGGCCCAAAGACTTTTTTTGTATTCTGATCTGGTGCACCTGTTTTGCATATTTCTGCATTAGCTATGATGCAGTGCAATTTTTCCATCTCCCACAGCTTTATTTCTTGCTACACCTCCTGAAACAATTCAAGTACAAACAGCTTTTTCAACCCAGTGTTTGTGCTGTTTGTCCATCGAACCTGCATTAACCCAAACATTTGGAATGTTTAAGAGTGAACACACAGGCTCAAAATATTCTAAAGCATTTCACAGTTTATAGGATTCTTTCTCCGAGAGCTTTGTGAGTCTTAAAGTAATTGTATCTCTCACATTCTCATATACGAATGGTATATGGAATTATGCAATAATAAGAAAGCTAATGAAGCATATCAATAAATTAGTAAATGTGAATATTGCTTTTTCATGAGTTTGGAATGCTTGAATAATGTGTGAAATTTTGTTTTTACACTTCATTCTCCTAGAAGATATGGGGAAATATGAACTTGTTCACTGAGGCAGCAAGAAAGGAAATGCAATATATTATTTCAATGGATACAGATTGCAGAGCACTGTGGTGCAGAGGGATTTGGGTGTCTTGCTACATGAGTCACAAAATGTTAACGTGTTCAGGTACAGCAAATGATTAGGAAAATAAATTGAATGCAGTTGTTTATTGCAAGGTACTGGCATATAAAAGTCAAGGAGCTTCCCTGCAGCAGTACAGGGTGTTGGTAAGACTACATCTGGAGGACAGTGTATAGCTTTGGGCTTCTTATTTGAAAGAGTTAGGTCCACAGACACTACAACTATGCAGGCTATGCACAGAAAGTTCCTGCACAAATCTTACTGGAACTGGGGCTTGTGCACTTAAATGGGAGCATTGCCAGTCTGAAAAATGGTGCAATCAAGTGGACGAAATAACAAACTAATGCAAAAAGGTACGGCTAAATGAGGCTATGTCTGAGACACAAACAGTGATGAGGTAGAGAGGGGTGCTATGAATCTACCCCTGCCCTTCCCCTTCACTATCCTCCCTCACTCAGCCTCATTCCCTCACTCTTATCCTTAATCCGTCATTCCTGTCTCCTCACTCCCAGTTCAAACTCCCTCTTTCACAGCTTCAATTCCCTCATGTCCTCACTTCCTGTCCTGGCTTCCTCCCTCCCCCTTAGACCACATCTTCACTCATTCATTCCTTATCTTCACTCCCTCACTCCCCCGTTCCTTGTCCTCATTCCCTCACTCCCCATCTCCGATTTCTCACTCTCCCACATCCTCAGCCCCCATCTTCACTCCATTAATCTTCCCCTCACTTCTTCACTCCCTTACTCCACCCTCACTTCTTCACATTCTCAACCCCCTCACACCTGCTCATTAACTTCTCTCTCTCAATCTCTCTCAATCTTCCTCACTCATTTACCCACCAATTACTTCCCAATCGGCCCTTACTCCCCCCTCACTCCATCCTACTGAACTCTGTTTCAATGAAGCACCTCTTCTGCTCGGTTGCAATTCCTTTGTCTGTGGTGTCTTTGGAATTCTGTGTGATGATGCAATGATTCTTGAATTGCAAGCATGCGCATCTCTGCATTGGTGCTAAGGTGCGGTTGCAAGTGTTGACAAGTATCAGCAGAAAATGGCTTTTGAAAAAAGAACATAATTGGGTTAGAAACAGTTCGGGAAGAGGTTCACTCAACTCATTCCTGGGATGAAGGGCTTATCTGATGAGGAAATGTTGAACCTATTCCATTGGGGTTTGAAGGAATGAGAAGGAGTTTATTGAAACATGTATCACCCTGTGGGGATTTGACTGGGAGGATATTCCTTGTTGTGGGGGAGTCTGGAACTAAGGGATAACCATTTAAGAATAAGAGATGTTACATTTTTAAGAGAGAGATGGGGGTTTTCTTTCTCCCAAAGGGTAGATAGAGTGTGGAACTCTCTTCCCCAGAGCAGACTTGAAGGGTCAAATGGTTTACTCCTATTGTTATGCCCCAAATTCCAAACTACTTTCCCTAATGCTCTAACCCAACCCTATTATTTGAACCCTAGCATTGCATTAACACTGTAACCCCAACATCCCTATCATAAACCTAAAGGTAACTGCTAATGCTCTAACCCTAACAGCTGGAGTTCTCATTCTCACTGCACACCGGAAACCCATCTCTGCTGTTCCAGAATTTGTCAGAAAAATTATAAATTTTAACAAAGTAAGCAATCATTTCCTAATTTACTCTCTGTTTAGACCTAGCAAACACAAAAAATAGACCAGGTTTCTAGACTTAAGAAATACTGTTAATTACAAATAAATAGATTTGAGCCACAGGTGAGTACTTATGAACTGTTGACATATAAGTGTATTCATCAAAACACTAACCCCCAATAAAATTTATACTGCACAAACACACAGACAAAGAAAAATAAACAGCAGTGTTATAGAACATAGAACAGTACAGCACAGAACAGGGCCTTCAGCCCACAATGTTGTGCCGACCATTGATCCTCATGTATGCACCCTCAAATTTCTGTGACCATATGCATGTCCAGCAGTCTCTTAAATGTCCCCAATGACCTTGCTTCCACAACTGCTGCTGGCAACGCATTCCATGCTCTCACAACTCTCTGTGTAAAGAACCTGCCTCTGACATCCCCTCTATACTTTCCTCCAACCAGCTTAAAACTATGACCCCTCGTGTTAGCCATTTCTGCCCTGGGAAATAGTCTCTGGCTATCAACTCTATCTATGCCTCTCATTATCTTGTATATCTCAATTAGGTCCCCTCTCCTCCTCCTTTTCTCCAATGAAAAAAGTCCGAGCTCAGTCAACCTCTCTTCATAAGATAAGCCCTCCAGTCCAGGCAGCATCCTGGTAAACCTCCTCTGAACCCTCTCCAAAGCATCCACATCTTTCCTATAATAGGGCGACCAGAACTGGACGCAGTATTCCAAGTGCAGTCTAACCAAAGTTTTATAGAGCTGCAACAAGATCTCACGACTCTTAAACTCAATCCCCCTGTTAATGAAAGCCAAAACACCATGTGCTTTCTTAACAACACTGTCCACTTGGGTGGCCATTTTAAGGGATCTATGTATCTGCACACCAAGATCCCTCTGATCCTCCACACTGCCAAGAATCCTATCCTTAATCCTGTACTCAGCTTTCAAATTCGACCTTCCAAAATGCATCACCTCGCATTTATCCAGGTTGAACTCCATCTGCCAGCTCTCAGCCCATCTCTGCATCCTGTCAATGTCCCGCTGCAGCCTACAACAGCCCTCTATACTGTCAACGACACCTCCGACCTTTGTGTCGTCTGCAAACTTGCTGACCCATCCTTCAATACCCTCATCCAAGTCATTAATAAAAATTACAAACAGTAGAGGCCCAAGGACAGAGCCCTGTGGAACACCACTCACCACTGACTTCCAGGCAGAATATTTTCCTCCTACTACCACTCGCTGTCTTCTGTTGGCCAACCAATTCTGTATCCAGGCAGCTAAGTTCCCCTGTATCCCATTCCTCCTGACCTTCTGAATGAGCCGACCATGGGGAACCTTATCAAATGCCTTACTGAAGTCCATATACACCACATCCACAGCTCGACCCTCATCAACTTTTCTAGTCACATCCTCAAAAAACTCGATAAGGTTTGTGAGGCATGACCTACCCCTCACAAAGCTGTGTTGACTGTATTTGATCAAGCCATGCTCTTCCAGATGGTCATAAATCCTATCCCTCAGAATCCTTTCTAACACCTTGCAGATGACAGACATGAGACTTACTGGTCTGTAATTGCCGGGGATTTCCCTATTTCCTTTTTTGAAGAGAGGAATTATATTTGCCTCTCTCCAGTCCTCAGGTACGACTCCAGTGGAGAGCGAGGATGCAAAGATCTTCGCAAGTGGCGAAGCAATTGCACTTCTCGCTTCCCAAATCAGCCGAGGACAAATCTGGTCTGGGCCTGGCGACTTGTCAATCTTAATGTTTGACAAAATTTTCAGCACATCAGCTTCGTCTATCTCTATCCATTCCAGCATGCACACCTGCTCTTCAAAGGCTTCATTCACTACAAAGTTCGTTTCTTTCGTAAAGACAGAAGCAAAAAACTCATTTAGGGCTTCCCCTACCTCCTCAGACTCCACACACAAGTTCCCTATGCTATCCCTGATCGGCCCTACTCTTTCTTTGACCATTCTCTTATTCCTCACGTAAGTGTAAAATGCCTTTGTGTTTTCCCTGATTTCTTCTGCCAAGCCTTTCTCGTGCCCCCTCCTGGCTCTCCTCGGACCATTTTTGAGCTCCTTCCTTGCCTGCATGTAATCCTGTCTAGCTGAACTTGACCCTAGCTTCCTCCACCTTATGTAAGCTACCTTCTTCCTTTTCACAAGAAGCTCCACCGCTCTCGTCATCCAGTTGGAGGGAAAGAAAGGAAGTGGGAAGGTATTTCAGTAATCCCTTTGCACAAGGTTTGGTGATATTATCCTGTTTTTCCTGTCAGGGCTTGCTGCATTTCAATCCCTCCTCTCCTTTTCACTTCCTTGCGGGAGGAACACAGTGAAGTGGTTCTCAAATTGAAAGTCTCTGATTTATTGGTTAAAAAGTTAATCCAGTGACCCAGACAATGTTCTGGGGACTTGGGTTCAAATCTTGCCATGGCATCTGGTGGAATTTGAATTCAATAAATATCTGGAATTAACAATCTAATGATGACCGTGAATTCATTGTTGATTGTCAGGAAAAAAACCCATCTGGTTCACTAATATCCTTTAGGGAAGAAAACTGCAATCCTTACCTGGTCTGGCCTACATGTGACTCCAGACCTACAGCAAGTGGTTGACTCTTAACTGCCCTCTGGGCAATTAGTGATGGGCAGTGCTGGCCTGGCCAGTGATGCCCACATCCCATGGATGAATGAAGAAAAAGGAAAAATCCCTTCCACATACATGGTTTTAAAACAGTCCTTTCCCCTTTTCAGTAACAATAAGAAAGACAGAAAGAAAAGATACCGTCTTTATGTAATCTTATATAAAATAATATACCTGAAGTATTTCACAGCTGAGTCAGGGACATGTAGAGTCTATTAACTAAATGTCTAGAGAATCCTAGAATGTTTACGTAACGCTTTATAAAGGCACCATAGGAAATTTCTTCAAGTTTAAATTGCTCTGTACAAATTACAATGAAGAGTTTAATCTTTTTAGATCTCGAAAGTGTGAAGTTAAATGAGAGAGTTTTGTTGTTCTGCACTAAAATAACAAAATTATGATCTTTATTGTAATTCAATTCTTCTTCTCTGACCAATTGTGCAAAAAGCTTGAACAACAGTCTGACTCAGAGACAAAGCCAGAGGAGAGTATGTTCAGAATAGCGAGCCAGCCTGGTGAGGAGGGAGGAGCTGAAACTCAGACTGCAGCTGAATCTATTCTCCTCTCTCACACTAATTAGACCTTTTCCCTAACTATTCAGCTTGGTCACCGAGCCATCCACTCCCAAACTAGATCCCTTTAAAAACACTTTTACAGGTAAATTTGCATTTGCTTGCCTCTCCCTATGCTGAGCAAATCAGCACTTCAAAGGAGGCCAGGACAGGATGATCACAAGCATTTTGAATTATTGCATTGTCTTTTCACCTCATAGACGACTGAACTAATTGAGCTGCCTCTGTTCTGAATGTATCGGCTTTGCTTTCAAGATTCCATATGATGGATGATCCATGCTCCAGAGGGCAGTGAAGGGTCAGTGCTTAGCAGTAACGTTCTGCCACTCACCAGCAGGGACTCGGGTGCAGTTAAATGTGCCTGTTGCCTACACTATGGTGCCAAGCACAAGGATGTTTTGTCTTTGGCTAGACCACTGACTGTTTATAAAAGAGTGAAAAGCAAGTCAATCCTCACCAATTTGAATATGGTCCCTTTCATGAAACAACTGCATTTCCACAGTCGTAACAGAGCAAGAAATAAATTCTCCAACCCCCGTCTCAGAGGCCTCCCACACTTGGCATGACTCAAAAAGGACGCGTCCTTGATTACCATCTTTATACTGAACTAATTGTTGACAAATTGAGGCTGTACAAAAGGCCATTCCCGATTCAGATCGAAGAGACTGTGTGGAGTGAAGTGTGAAGCTGCAGACAACATTAATGGGATTCATGGGGTTAATGTTCAGGTACAGAACTGAATGTTCAAAATCAGGGCCTTCCCATTAACAGAGATTAGCATATGTGTATGAAATTCCTTTGTCGCTATTTGAGCAAATGTTAACACTTTCAAAACAAGGGAGCACCTCTGTTAAAATAGCAGACAAAAGGAAATTTTAATGATGCATTAGCAAACATGTGGTATCAATCAATTATTCTAATTTTAAACCTGAAGTGAGCAATTGATGACATTTTTGTGAGAATTTTCCAGAATTTCAAACGAAAAACTTTGGCCTCAGTTGAGTAGATGAAAACCATGGGGCAGTCCTCACTTGTGTCCATTGACAAGCAAACTCTGTTCAGTTGTTACAGACTGAATACTGCTCTCTAAGTACAAATGACAACAAAATGCTCTGGAGAAACCCAACAGGTCAGGCAGCATTGTGGAGAGAGAAACAGAGTTAACACTTCAAGTCCAATAGAACAGTTCTTTGAAGCAAAGTTCAGAACTCAAGATCTGAAAAAGTTTCATCTCAGACCGTCTCTCCCTCCACTGTCAGACTCGCCAAGTTTCTCCAGCACTTTCTGTTTTTATTTCAGATTTGCAGAATCTGCTTTTTTTTTGCTTTTACGAAGATGGATGACAACTTGAATTCCAACCAAAAATTAACTAATGGGAACTTTCTGTCCACAAAATGCTTTGGTAACTGGTAGGGATGCAATTCCTCCATCTGGTCAGCAAGTTATGTTGGCAATGCTCTTTAAACCTGGATTTCAGAGTTGAGAGAGAGGAGTCAGTTTAGAGTTACCAACCCATTGGCTTGTCCACAAGTCTCCAAGGGACTGTAGGTCAATTCCGAAAACATTGCTGTGAGCAAAATTGAGGAGGAAAATCATCAAAAGTATTTTTTTCATTCGCATCAAATATTTAGTTTGGTTTTAAAAATATTAGGAAGGGTGGGGATAAAAATTTCGGTTTGGTGGCCCATGATCATCCAATTGGACAATGAAAATGTACATTTCTGACTGGCTGTGGGAAGGCAGGACACTGACAATGGAGATGTTATGTGACCAATAATATGAGAGTAGGGCCTGGGCGATTGGATGCAGGACGTCATGTTAGGTAAGCTCCCCTCATGTCCAGTCGGAGATGGCAACCTTGGACATTGCTAGAAGGGAGAAAAGGGGAATGTAAACTTAGTTGGACTTTTTATTCTTGCAGTAATTTGTCGTGTTTCTTAAAGCTTCTCCTTTCTGATTGAATAGTTGGTAAAGATCTCAATTATGGTTTCTCTGAAACCTTACAGGGCATCTACCCAGGGTGGAGGCGGGATACAAAGACTTGTGTAGGGTAGAAAGGAAGGTGCTATTTCAGTAAACTAAGGGTACATAAGCAGGGGATAAAAATTACATGGAAGAAGCTTTGAACAGATTTGAGAGGAAATTATTTTACATCCAGAGGGCATTGGGGATTTGGATCTCATTTCCTGAGATTGTGGTAGAGGCAGAAATCCTTGTTGCATTTGCAAAACGTGTTTGGGTATAAAATTCACAAAGCAACAAACTAAAAGCTGCAAAGTGAGATTGTGTTGCCTTTCGGCCAATATGAACACAATGGGCTGAAGAAAGGAAGTTGCTGGAAAAGCTCAGCAGGTCTGGCAGCATCTGTGAAGAAAAAATCCAAGTTAACATTTCCGGCCTGCTGACCCTTCCTCAGAATGGGCCGAATGTACTGTAGGTTTGTGTGATGTGAGGGCTGGGTGAGCAGAGTTAAAAGCTCTCTGACCAGATTCACCATCCAATGTAGTGAAAATCCTATCCCTGGGGATATAGTGAACTGATCATTTACCTAAACTGCACTTGTTCGGAGCAAGATTGAATTACTGAAAATTCCCAACTTTAAAAACATCTTTACATAAACAAAAAAATGTTTATCCATTGTCTTTAAGGTTAATTCAAACATGAAGTTAAATTAAAGGAAGAAGTTGCATTTGCTAAACCATGCTGGTAATTAGTTTGGGTTAACTTATTGGCACTATCGCACTACTTCCCACTTCCAGAGAAAAGTCAGTTACTTTTCTGTACAGAAATTGATTTTTTTTACAGAAACTCCTTGCTGAAAATGGAAAATGTATTATTATTGAAACTGTGAGCTGTAGAATGCCAAATCCACTTGCACATGTAGAAAATAATTGTGAAAAGGTTTAAACCTTTTATTTGGTGTTTAGCTTTGTGGTTTCTCATGTGGAGAATTTAAAATATCTTCCTTTACGCTCTGTGATCTCTGATGGATGGTCGAGTGGCTTTTATATGCAAAAATGTCTGCAGACAAACCCTGTTAGAAAGGAGCTTTCAGCTATAATTGAATTTCTTCACTTGTTAGTTTGCAATGAAAATGTCATATATATCGGTGACTCTATTCAGACCGAATTAGATCTCGTTAGAAAGAAATGGTTTCTTTGGCCAGGCGTTAAACTTCTTGGAGTTGGCCGTGTAACTATGGGGGGCAGCTGGAGACGGCTCCTCGACACACATGTGCTTCAGTTTGTCGAGCTGTATAGACTTGTGAATTCCTATTCAGTGTGGCCTCCTCTCGATGTCACTGGGGGTTAAGTCTGGACCTTCTCCTGCGCAGCCATGCTGAAAATTTAGAGTGACACTTGAACAGGAGGCAGCGAAGACCCTGAGTTGTACACGAGCTTTATTGTTGCTCAGTACCATTTTCCTGGGCCCACAGATCCGGTTTGTCACGATGTGGTCAGGACACCTTTTCTGCGATAAGGGTTTATTCAGCCCGGGCTACAGCAACAATCTACAAATGTGATTAGCTTTGTATGAATGGAACCCTCCTGCATCGATTTCCACTCAGTGCCACAGCACATCGTCCCAAAGCCCCCTTCACTCACTCGGAAGGGATCCTTCTTACTTAATGACTCTTTTTAACAAAGAAACAACTCAGTGTTTAAATTAAATGAGACAAGAATACGTTACAAATATCTATTTTATTCTCTTCACATTGTGGCGAAGTTCAGTGTCACCACATCTCATCAACTGGTTTCTGGGAAGTATTAACAGTGTAGGGCATCTAATAAAATTAAGACCAAGTGACTTAAACATAAAAGTTCTCATTCAAAAGTTTAAAAGCTCATTTTGAAAGCATGTTAGTTAACTGGCCAGTAAACTGAAGAGATAATGGGAACTGCAGATGCTGGAGAATTCCAAGATAATAAAATGTGAGGCTGGATGAACACAGCAGGCCAAGCAGCATCTCAGGAGCATGCTCCTGAGATGCTGCTTGGCCTGCTGTGTTCATCCAGCCTCACATTTTATTATCAGTAAACTGAAGAGAGTGGTTCAATGTGGCTGCGTTCACCACATCCTTAAAAATTGTGTTTTAATCATTTTAGATATAACAGAAACACAGAAACAGAAGAAAAGGAGCTGGAGTAGGCCATTCTGACCTTCAAGCTGCTCTGCTATTCAATACAATCATGGTTTATTTAGAGATAATGGGAACTGCAGATGCTGGAGAATCCAAGATAACAAAGTGTGTAGCTGGATGAACACAGCAGGCCAAGCAGCATCTCAGGAGCACAAAAGCTGACGTTTCGGGCCTAGACCCTTCATCAGAAAACAATGCTCTCTGATGAAGGGTCTAGGCCTGAAACGTCAGCTTTTGTGCTCCTGAGATGCTGTTTGGCCTGCTGTGTTCATCCAGCTTCACACATTGTTATCATGGCTTATCATCCAAATCTGTTCCTGCCTTCTCCCCATGCCCTTTGATCCCGTTAGCTCCAAGAACAAAATTTAACTCCTTGAAATCATTGAACATTCTAGCCTCATTTGTTTTCTGTGGCAGAGAATTCTACAGACTTACCACCCTCTGGGTGAAGACATTTCTCCTCAACTCAGTCCTATCCTGTTTCATTTAATGGTGACTCCTGGTTCTGGACTCCCTGATCATTAGGAACATCCCAATGAAGGAAATGAAAGCAAGAATCTGATTTCGTAATTTTTTTTTCCCTGATATGCATGGGGAGATTTTAGATCAGAGTGTTTCAAGTTTTCTTTGAAACTGAAACTATGCTTCAAATTGTCCAGTGCAAAGATAATAGACTGATCCTGACAATGGATTAGTCACTGAGTCACTCTGATTAGGAGAGTTTGAATGCTCAGTCCATTTTCTACGGTGGATTTGACAATCTCGGACATTCTGCTTTGGAGTGATAATTGCACCTTTTGAGATGAATCACAGGTCTGTTACACAGCAGGAGGCCATTCAGCCCATCACATCAGCATCAAAACTTAGTGCAACATTCCTATCTTTTCTGCTATAACCCAGACATTGGTTCTCTTTAAGTACCCCTGCTCTTCAATACCTCAGTTGACCCTGTCTCTACCACACTGTGGGCGTCCAGTCCTGAATCACTTGCTATGTGACTTTTCTTTCTCAGTTTGCATTTGTTTCTTTTGCAAACCCCTTTAAACTTGTACCTTCTCATTCTTCATCCTGTACGAGCAAGGACAGTTTTTCCCTCTCAGCTCTATCCAGACTGCTTGTGATTGTGAACATTTCCATCACATTTCCTCAGCCTTTTCCTCTCCAAGGAAAATAGTTCCAACTTCTTGATTTTCCTTCATACCTGAAGGAACTCATATTCTCACAAACCTCTTTTTGGGAAGGTAATGATTTAGCAGTAACTAATCGGAGTCCCAGACTAATGTTCTGGGAGCAGGTGTTTCAAATCCACCAGGGCAGGTAGTGAGATTAGAATTTAATTTAAGAAGTATCTGTAATTGGAAGTCAGTTTAATTTGTTGACTTTCAGAAAAACCCATCTGATTAGACAATATCCTTTAGGTAAAGAAATTTGCCATCCTCCCCTACATGTAACACCAAACCTACAGCAATGTGTTTCAGTTTGTTAAATTCATTTGAGGGATGTGGCCATCGCTGACTGGGCCAGCATTTATTGCCTGTCCCTAGTTGCCCTCGAGAAGGTGGTGGTGAGCTGCCTTCTTGAATTGCAGCAGTTCATCTGCTGTGGGTTGGCCCACAATGTTAATAGGGAAGGAATTCCAGGATTTTGCCCCAGCAACAGTGAAGGAATAGCGATATATTTCCAAGTCAGGATGGTGAGTGACTTGGTGTTCCCATGTATCTGCTGCCCTTGTCCTTCTAGATGGAAGTGATCGTTCATTTTGAAGGTGCTGTCTGGGGGTTTTGGTGAATTCCTGCAGCGCAGCTTGCAGATAGTTCACACTGCTGCTACTAAGCGTCGATGGTGGAGAGAGTGGACGCTTGTAGTGCCAGTCAAGCGCCTGCTTTGTCCTGGATGGTGTTAAGCTTCTTGAATATTATTGGGGCTGCACCCATCCAGGCAAGTGGGAAGCATTCCATTACACACCTCATCTGAGCCTTGTAGATGGTGGTCAAACTTTGAGGAGTTAGGAAGTGAGTTACTTACCATAATGTTCCTAGCCTCTGACCTGCCGTTGTAGCATCTATGCTTCTGTGGTAAGTTTAGTTGAGTTTCTGGTCAATGACATCCCCCAAGATGTTGATAGTGGGAGATTCAGTGATGGTAACACTGTTGAATGCTTAGGGGAGATGGTTATATTGTCTCTTATTGATGATGGACATAGCCTGGAATTTGTGTGGCATGAATGTTACTTGCGACTTGTCATCCCAAGCTTGGATATTGTCCAGATCATGTTGCATTTGAACAAGAACTGCTTCTGTGTCTGAGAATTCACAAATGGTGCTGAATATTGGCTAACATCCCCACTTCTGACCTTATGATGGAGGGAAGGTCATTGATGACACAACCAAAGATGGTTGGGTTGAGGACACTACCTGAGGACCCTTTGCAGAGATGTCCTGGAGCCGAGATGATTGACATTCAACAACCACGGCCATCTTCCTACATGTCAAGTATGACTCCAAACACCGGAGAGGTCATTCTCTAATGCCCATTGATTCCAATTTTGCTAGGGCTCCTTGATGCCAATCCTATAAAATGCAGCCTTGGTGTCAAGGCCTGTCACCCTCACCTCACCCCTGGAATTCAGCTCTTTTGTCTATGTTTGAACCAAGGCTGTAATGAGGTCAGTAGCTGAGTGGCCCTGGCAGAACCCAAACTGGGCGTCACTGAGCAGGGGCTGCTTGACAGCATTGTTGATAACACCTTCCATCACTTGATGACTGAGAGCAAACTGATGTGGCAATATTTGACCAGGTTGGATTTGTCCTGCTTTTGTTACAGGACATACTTGGGCAATTTTCCACATTGTCGGATAGATACCAGCGTTGTAACTGTACTGGAACAGCTTGGCTAGGGGAGCGGCAAGTTCTGCAGCATATGTCTTTGGTACTATTTTTACATCCATGGAATCCCTACAGTGTGCAAACAGGCCCTTCGGCCCAAAAAATCCACACCAACCCTTGGAGCAGCCCACCCAGACCCATCCCCCTATAACCCAACAAAGCCACACATGCCTGAATACAATGGGAAATTTAGCAATGCCAATCCACCTAGCCTGCACATCTTTGGACTGTGGGAGGAAACTGGAGCACCCAGAGGAAATCCATGCAGACACGGGGAGAATGTGAAAACCCTACAGGGACAGTTGCTGGAGGGTGGAATTGAACCTGGGTCCCTGGTGCTGTGAGGCAGCAGTGCTAACCGCTGAGCCATTGTGCCATATTGTCAGGCCTGTAGCTTTTGCAGTATACTTTGTCTCCAACAGTTACTTGATATCACATGGAAGGAACTGAATTGGCTAGAGACTGGTATCTGTAATGCTGGGGACCACTGGAGGAGGCCAAGATGGATCATCCACTCAGCACCTCTGGCTGAAGTTTGCTGCGAAAACTTCAGCCTAATCTTTTGCACTGATGTGCTGGGCTCATTGAGGATGTGGATATTTGCTGAGTACCCACTTCCAGTGAGCAGTTTAATTGTCCACTGCCATTCATGACTGGATGTGGCAGGACTGCAGAGCTTAGATCTGATCTGTTGGTTGTGGGATCGCTTAGCTCTGTCTATTACTTGCTGGTTTTGCAGTTTGGCATGCAAGTAATCCTGATTGCTAGCTTTACCAGGATGACACCTCATTTTCAGGTACGCCTTAACTATCCTCTGAAATGGCCCAGTGAGCCACTCAGTTTCAGGGCAATAAATGCTGGTCCAACAGCATCTGTGAAGAGAAAACTGTTGGAGTCCATTGACCCTTCTTCAGAACAGAAATAGCTGGAAAAACCCAGCTGGTCCGGCAGCAGCTGTGAAGAGAAAGCAGAATTAACGTTTCAGGACCAGTTCAGAACTGTTCTGAGGAAGAGTCACTGAACCTGAAACATTAACTCTGCTTTGTCTGCAAAAATGCTGCCAGATCTGCTGAGTTTCTCCAGCAGTTTCTGTTTTTGTTTTTGATTTCTAGCATCTGCAGGTTTTTGGTTTTCTTCTACAGAACATGCTGGCTCAGCCATTGATACTCACATCCTTTGAATGATTAAAAAAAAACTCTCCGATTCTTCCTATAGAGTGGACCCCCTTTCATCAGCATGAGGCGCACACCAGGATGATGAACCAAGTCAGAATTGAAGACAATTTCTCAAATAGTGCTGCAATCCATTGATTTCTAATGATCAGGTTCATAACTTGAGAATGACAATGAGAAAGCTACCCAGGAAATTGCATCTTAACACAAAACCAGTGTCTCAGGATTGGAGGAAATTTTCACTGCAAGCAGGTAAACAATCCCAAGTATATCAATGGGAAACAGCTCATCATCAGTTATACAACAGTGTGTAATTCTCTACATTACAATGGCTTGTACTGCTCGTGGTTTAAATAGAAAGAAATAACAAAAAGACTTGTTTATATCCAGCAGCTTTCACGTCTTAGTTTGCTGTAAGATGCTTTTGAGCCAATGAAGTGTGGTCATTGATAGGTCAGGAAAACTGGCAGCATGTTTGCTCAGAGCAAGCTCTCATAAAAGGCATCAGCTAATGATCAGATATTCAATGTCAATGACTTTGGTTGAAGAATAAATAATGATGTGGGGGGGGTTGCTTCCTTGCTCTACAAGCAATACTGTACACTGATCATCTATCCGAGAGAGCAAGAAGTGACCTGGTCTAATCTCCCAGCTGGGACACCTAACACCTCCGACTATGTAGGGTCATCAAGGTTTCCAGTGCGGAAAATGGCCCTTCGCTCCTTCGGCCAGTCAGAGACAGCCACCTAACTCTACCAGCTAACTAACTATTTGTACTAATCCCATTTTCAAGTACATGACCCATAGCCTTGTACACTTTGGCGTCACAAGTGGACATATATATATATACTTACAGCCATAGAGTTATACAGCATGGAACTTGACCCTTTGTCCGTGCTGATCAGATCCCCAATTTGACCTAATCCTGTTTGCCAGCATTTGACTCATATCCCTCCAAACCCTTCTTATTCATGTACCCATCCACTCCTTCTGGCAGATCAGTCCACACACACACCATTCTCTGTGTGTGAAGGCTAGCCCTCAGGTCAATTTTGAATATTTCTGTTGTCATCTTAAACCTATGTCCTCAAGCTTGGGACCCCCCACCCCACCTTAGGAAAAAGACCATGGCTATTCACCCTATCCTTGTCCCGCGCGATTTTATAAATTTGTATAAGGTCACCCCCCCACTCCACCCCAGCCTCCAATGCTCCTGTTATAAATGTTTCTGTCTTACAGGCAGTGAGTTCTGGATTCTCACCGCTCTCTGGGTGTAGTGCTCCCTCAGTACTACACTGGCATAGCTAATTAAATTATAAATACAAGTATCTAGAACTGGAATTAAACCATTAGTAATTGTACACAAGAGCATTACTAATGAACCAAAGGGCTGAGCTGTCCTGAAGTTTCTTACATTCGTGCAAGTTTATGATGTGATCGTTTCTTAGGATTTTATTTCAAGCAAATTCAACCAACTTTGTCTCTTGATTGTACTGAACTTGACTATTGCTGAAGAAAGAGATGCACTGTCGGAGCTTGTCATCTTGCAATTATCAGAACACCATCACATGAATGCCAAAACAAGTTGTACTATATGAGAAAACCTGTCTAAATCCTTTATACTTGTGTGCAAAAACAACATTATCTTTCCTGTCTATCAATTACTTCCTTCGTAACTCTTCTGTTTATGGAAAAAAATCTGAAGAAACAGTTCCACAAGTAGAATCTGTGGACAAGAAGAGGGAGGGATGGTTGGATTCAGAATCATAGAATTATAGAACTTTACAGTACAGGAGGCCATTCGGCCCATCATAGCTGTACTGGCTCCCGAAAGAGCTACCCAACTAGTCCCACTCTCCAGCCCTATTATAGCAGCAAGAGATTTCTAATCACTTCACTGTGCGTCTGAACAAGTACTTTAGGGGTGTAGGGCTGAGAATGATATCAGGAGGAGCATTGTTTTTTGATGAGGATTTAATCTGGGACCAGTAGATGACTGGAGTTAAATCCTGGGCTGTAACAGATGGACCGTTGCATGCGTTCATTGGTAAATTGAGCAGACATCTGCATGTGAGAGTTACTGGTGGTCCACCCATTGCAAAGGGATTGAAGGGGGATTTGTTTTCACTGTCCGCAAAGGAGAACACTTATTAGGCAGGGTTCAAAATGGCTAATAAATCCTCTCAGTCCTTGAAGAATATAATCTGAATAGAAAACAAAACAATCAAGGGTCAAGGTAGATGTTCTCTTGCTGCTGAGCTGGTGAAGCTGAACTCAAACCGTCCCTTTGTTTCAAGACTCTCTACTGTTTCTGTCTGTGAAAGGAACGTTGCAAGTTCTGATCTGTTGATTTTATTCAAATCATCACCCCTGGCATCCAATCCATCATTAAAAGGACAGTGGGGTAAAGGACCACTTCAGCTAATTGGAATAATCCTCTGTTGAGTCATGTGATAATGGTGCTCCCAGACCAGGAGGTGCAGATAATTATGGTAATTCTCAGACATTCAGAAAGCAGGATAAACTCAAAAGCTTTGAAAGGTGTGAGGAAATGGCCAGTGCACATGGCTATTGTGCATAATTCTGTTGCTACTTACTGAAAAGAGTTTGCAAGTGTTAGTTTGCTATCAACATACTTTTTGTTGTATTATGGGAGGCTGCACTCTAAATGCCACAAGATACTGGCACCTTTGCTCTAAGCCCCACTAGGGATTTTCTGCCTGTATAAATTCATCTGAAAAGATTTTAATTTAAATATACTTAGAATAAAAATGGGTTCAGACAAACTTTAATACGCTTTTCATTGAGCTTGTTGTAGCAGACTAGATCATGATAACTATCTCACACCAGGATTGTGCTACAAATTCTACCCAATATTTCTTCTTTTGTGTACAAGTAATACAGGGAACAGAACCTCTCCTTTTTTTTATTAAAATCAACCACGAGAGTCTATTATGTCATTGTGAATATGTACAATTATGCAAATACCTACATGACAAATGAGCCGGAGGATGAAGTGGAGCTGCGGAGTGGTGCAGCCCTGAGCCAGTGTGTTACGATGCCTTTGGAGAGAGAGGTTGAGAGTGTGCATGTGAGTTCTGAGTTCTGGGGAAGCGTTACCGGACCCGAAACGTTAACTCTGTTTTCCCCTCCACAGATGCTGCCAGACCTGCAGGGCTTTTCCAGCAACTTTTTTTTTGTGCAATTATGCAGTTGTATTCCACAGTGCCCTCCATTGACAAAAACTGTGATAACTTTAATAGATCATTCAATCATACAGCACATGAGGGGGCCATTAGGCCCATCAAGCTTGCACTGGCTTTTTGAAAGACCGAATTCCTCTCACTTCCATCCCAATGGACATTTTCTCTTCAAGTAATTGTTTAATTCTTGTTTGAAAGCTCCTATTGAATCAGTTTCAAACAATTCTTGAAGTTATAACCGCAGGGTAAGTTTTTTTTTTAATCTTTCCTCTGAAATCTGTACCCTAGGGTTAATAATCTCTGCTGGCTGTGGAGATCGTGTTCTCCTACCTCTCCCAATCTCTGTCTTCTCTCAGAGAGTTGTGATTCTTTGGAATTCCTTGCTAAAGACCGCTGTGGGGATAGAGTCCCTGTGTATATTTAAGGCTGAGATAGATTCTTGATCAGTCAGGGAAGTGAGGGTTCTGGGGAAAATAAAGGAAAATGGATGTGAGGAAGGTCAGTTCAGCCATGATCCTATTGAATGGCAGAGCAGGCTCAAAGGGCTGAATGGCCTACTCCTGTTGCTGTTTCTTTGGTCTATCTATTTGACAAAAGTCTTCATAATTACGTACACATCAGTTAAATCCACCACAATCCTACTCTGCTCTAAGAAAATCAGTCCCAGTACCTGAAGTCTCTCTGTATAACTGAAGACTCTGAATTCTGGTACTATCCAAGTAAATCTCTCTGCTTTTGTATTCTGTGTCTCTATAAAGGGTGCTGTGTGTTTCTTTTTTTAACAACCTTCTAAACCTGTCCCATCCTCAAAAATTTGTGAATGTTAACTCTAAAGTTCCCAATTCCCTATAACAATATGTAATTGTAGCAGTTAGTTTTGTATTGCTTCTTCTCAGTGTTTTATAGAATCAGAATCATACAGCATGGAGACAGACCCTTCGGTCCAACCAGTCCATGCTTACCATGTTCTCAAACTAAACTAGTCCCACCTGCCTGATCCTGGCCCATATCTCTTCAAACCTTTTCTATTCATGGACTTATACAAATGTGTTTCTTCACAGCTAGGGCTATCTTTATCTACAAAAAATGAAAGAACTGCACATACCGTAAATCAGAAATGAGGAAGTGTCACCGGACCCAAAATGTTAACTCTAATTTCTTTCTTCACAGATGCTGCCAGACCTGCTGAGCTTTTCTGGCAACTTCTGTTTTTCGATCCTATCTTTATCTATATTTATTCATGAATCACTACAGCCTGTCCCTGTACTGTTATATTGGCAGAATATATTACTTTTATTAACATTAATGGATGTTTAAAACATTCTAAGACATCCTCAGATGATGAGAAGCGCTATATAAATGCAACACTTTCTATTACAATTTGTCTTACTCTTTGAAGAAAGATGCCAACTGGAGGCAATGCTGCTGGTGCTATATTGAACTCTCAGAGCAGCATCAGAAATCCCTTTTCAAATCTTCTGTTACTAATTCCCTCTAAACTCCTAGCCTCAAGCCTCCTACCTTCCACTTCTATCTTCTCCTCATTCTCGAATCCTTTAATCCCTACCAGGCCCCTATCGCTGTACCTCCAACCCACACCCTCACGTGTGACACCCCAGTCCCCCAACTCTATACCCTGGTTCAGCAAATATAACTGTTCATGCATATTTTAAGATAAACCGATAACATGGGAATCAACTTCTATGATTTGCTTAACCATGTTTTGCTTTAGCTTTGAAAGACTAACACTTTGCCATTTCTAGAATTTTGTGCATTGTTTTGTATTCTGGAATCAAACAGATCTGGAGTGATCGTTTAAATAAATAGTTAATGATAGCTAACTGTAAGTAAACTGGTCAGATACAATTCTGTTGAAGAAACAACTTACATTTTGGTTTATTTCCAGTTTGTAGAAATAATTTGGCAGTTTGAAGAAAATGCTGCCTCCTAGTGGACAAATGGAATTATAATACGCTCAAGATTAATTAAGCACCTGATTATGCTCACACTGAAGACTGTTGCTTCATGTCTTAAATCAAAGTTTTATTTCAAAATAATTTTGAAAAAGGAATTGTTATGATCCCAGCAGATAGTTCTCCTGAACAAGTCAGATCCCAGAATTAAACATGGCTTGATAGACCCTATGTTTATTCTATTTTAGTTCGCTAATGTTAATTAATGAAACATATTCATGAGGCTGCTGATATTCTCTAACAACAGAGTGCAAGTTTATTGCAGAGGAGAGAAAAAACACAGTCAATATAGGTATAGAAGATAGTTCAGAAAGAACTTATCAAAAACAGCAAAATAAATTTTCAACTTGTTTCAATCCATTATCCATTACCATCTTAAATCCAGAGAGATTATCCTCCTATTTCAATGTTTTCAGTTTCTACTGAGCTGGGTCCTTCCAGTTTTCTTTCCATGAACTGTGGTGACAGTTGTACAATTCCTTTCTGAGTCTGTGGACACAATTCTGCAGGTCTAAACTTTCTCAATTCTAACAATTCTGAGGAAGGGTCACCAGATCTAAAACGTTAACTCTGTTTTCTCCTCCACAGATGCTGCCAGATCTGCTGAGCTTCTCCAGCAACTTTGTTTTTGTTCCTGATTTGCAGCAGAATGTATCAAATGGCTTTGTTCTGTTCACTCTGCCTGTCCTAAACCAAGCTGGATAAGCATTTTATCCACTAACCACACGAGGCAACTGACTTAAGTAAGGTTCATAGAAATTATGTATTTAGGTCACTGTCTAAATGATGTTCTATCTTTTTAAATTTTTTTTTCCACAAAACTGACTAAATCATTCTACTTCCATTTGAAAATCCAATTTCCAAAGATGACATCCACATATAGATCTTTCATAGGCAGTACGATGGCTTAGTGTTCGCACTGCTACCTCATAGTGCTAGTGACCTGGGTTCAATCCCAGCCTTGGGTGTTTGTGTGGGTTTTGCATGTTTCCCCTGTGTTTGAGTGGGTTTCCTCCGGGACCTCTGGTTGCCTCCCACAGTCCAGACCTGTGCAGGTTATGTGGACTGGCCATGCTAAATTACCTATAGTGTCCATGGTTATGTGGATTAGCCATGGGAAATGCAGGGTTGTAGTGGAGGGTCATCAGACCTGAAATGCTAACTCTGATTTTTTACTTCACAGATGCTGCCAGACCTGCTGAGCTTTTACAGCAACTTTGTTTTTGTTCCTGATTTACAGTATCCACAGTTCCTTCAGTTTTTAGAGTGCAGGGAGGTGAGTCTGGGTGGGATGCACTTCAGAGAGTTTGTGTGGACCTTTTGGGCCAAATGGCTTGTTCCCACCTTGTAAGGATTCTGTGATTGCAGGGTTAACATCCAGGGAGGAATCTTATAGTGGCCTAAACAGCATGGGCTAAGGTGAGAAATCTGGGCAAATTGGATGAGAAGTTCAACAGGCCTTTCTCAACATCAGGAGCAGAGTTGCATTTGTGAAACACCTCCGCTCAGTTCACAACAAACAACTGCACCTCCCAGTCGCGAACCATTTCAACACTCCCCCATCCCCCCAACTCCTCGGACGACATGTCCATCCTGGGCCTCCTGCAGTGCCACAATGATGCACCGGAAAGATGCAGGAACAGCATCTCATAATTTGCTTGGGAACTCTGCAGCCGAAGGGTATCAATGTGGACTTCACAAGCTTCAAAATCTTCCCTCCCTCGACTGCATCCCAAAACCAGCCCAGCCAGTCCCTGCCTCCCTAACCATTCCTCCCACCTCAAGCCCCACCCCCATCTCCTACCCACTAACCTCATCTCACCTCCTTGACCTGTCCGTCCTCCCTGGACTGACCTATCTCCTCCCTAACTCCCTAACTACACTCACCTTTACTGGCTCTAACCCCACCTCTCTCACCTGTCTGTCACCTCTCCAGCTATCTTCTCCTCTATCCATCTTCTATCCACCTCCCCCGCTCTCCCTATTTATTCCAGAATCCCCTTCCCCTTCCCCATTTCTGAAGAAGGGTCTGGACCTGAAACGTCAACTTTCCTGCTCCTCTGATGCTGCTTGGCCTGCTGTGTTCATCAAGCTTCACACCGTGTTATCTCAGATTCTCCAGCATTGGCAGTTCCTACTAACTCTGCATTTTCCAACAGATTACTGGATGTTAAAACTAAATTGAAAGGCCTATTAACAGGGTGTCAGCCTCATTAACTGCTGATCTTAGCTCCTTAATATACAGCTTCCTTTCCTACACCAATTGCAAGGAAACTAGAAACTAAAAATTCTCAGCAAAATCAGGACTGTCAGAGACACGTAGGAACCTGAATGTCAGGCTGACCACCAAATGTCCTGACACTTTCTGTCCGATTGTGGGCTATTTTCTTCTGGAATGAGGAAGAGATGGGGCAGGTATTAAAAGTGATGAAAGTGGATCACACAGCTGTTAATGCTGGAGTATGCAGGAGAAATGTGGTGTGGTGTCCTGGGTGAATCAGTAGGTAACACAGAGACAATGCAGAGTTAGCAGTATGTGGGTTTGAGGGAGCTGGGGCTGAGTGGGCAAGATGTTCCATTGGTAGTGAGAGTGGTAGAGCATGAGCCTTGTGAGAGGTGGATGCAGTAGTAGAGACAGATTGAGGGTGAGGGAGCAGAAACAAGGTAGTAGCATTACCCTTTGGCTGAGTGGAGAAGGTTACTGACCTCCTTCCACAGTTGAGTGTTCCTCCAGATGGCTCAGATCCACACTGCACGGGGTGGCACCCTCAGACCAGCCCAAGCTAGGTCTGGTGTTGAGACCTTCTCAGCTGGTCCCTGGGGAAGAGGACAACCCTCTTACATACAATCCTGTCCAGCAGGATCTCCAGACCCTTGTCTGCAAAGTGAGGCTTCACACTTCTCCTACAGGCCACATTCAGGGCAATCATCACGAACCACACAGGATAACTCCAGACACTGGTCCACATTTTAAATTTGGCGCTATGCCAGGGGTGCTGGTCCATTCTGGATATTCCAGCAGTGGTGAGTTCTTCTGACTGCAATAAGTGGGAGAATCGGGCTAGCATCAGACAAGTGGGCCATCACAGAGGCAGGTAGTTACTTATTGAGATGAGTTTAAGAAAATAACACAAGAAAACTCACTAGGCCTCACAAAATCCACCATGAAATTTGATTAAATTGGCACTTGAGACTCAAACCTATAACTCAGAGATGTGTAAATTGGAGGATAGCCGTGCTTTATATGACTCAGTGCGACTGTGATAGAGTACATCAGTTCTGATGGTATCTGAAAAACTATTTGCGATGAAGGGCCTGTCAATCAATGAAAGACTTGCAGCAACCTTTCTGAAATCTGAGTCATACCCTTAGAGCGAAGTTGTTGCATGTCAATGAGCAGAGGTTCCTGTTAAGTTAGACCTCACAGTTAACTGAAGGATTGTGGCACAATTACAAACCCATTAAACTATTTGCAAAGGCACTTGAGATCCTAATGATTATTCTTTCTAGGGTGGCACTGGCCTTTATTAATTCTCGCATCGATTGTACAGCAGTTATACTGGACCTCTGCAAAACTTTGTTAAGGCCACAGCTGAGTACTGTGTGCACCATCTATAGGAAGGATGTGATTGCACTGGAGGGGGTGTAGAGGATATTAACCAGGATGTCGCCTGGGATGGAGTATTTAATCAATGAAGAGAGGCTGGATAAGCTCACGTTGTTTCCTTTAGAGCAGAGAGGGCTGAGGGGGGCACTTGATCGAGGTGTGTAAGATTAGGACTGACATGGACATTATGGATAGGAAGCAGCTGTTTCTCTTGAGTCGATGAGGGGGCATAATTTTAAGTTGAAGGGTGGGAGGTTTAGGGCAAATTTGAGGAAAGTGTTTTTCACCCAGAGGGTGGTGGGTGTCTAATGCCCTGCCTGGGAGGATAGCTGAGGTGAGAAACCTCATAACCTTCAAACAGTACTTGGATATGCAATAGAAATGTTGTAACATTCAAGGATATGAGCCAAGTTCTGAAAAGTGGGATTAGTGTTGACTGGTCAGTGCAGACTCTATAATATGATAGTTTAAATACTCACATCATCTTGTTCCTCACCAACAATATTTAGCAATATGACGAGATCTGTCTTCAGCATATAATCCACTTGAACAATCAAACTGACTCGTGTAGGATAAAGGCACAAGTTCTCCACTATGTATACCCCATTCTGCTTCCTCACAAATTGTCTCCACTCTGCTGACATTGGTCAATTTACAAATATTACAATAGAATATAGAACAGTACAGCACAGAACAGGCCCTTCAGCCCACAATGTTGTGCTATTATCCTACTAAGATCAACCTACCCTGCATACCCTACATTTTACTATCCTCCACGTGCCTATCCAAGAGTTGCTTAAAAGTCTCTGAAGTGTCTGACTCCACTACCACTGCCAGCAGTGCATTCCACACACTCACCACTCTCTGTGTGTGAAGAACCTACCTCTGACATCTCCCTACACCTTCCTCCAGTCACCTTAAAATTATGCCCCCTCATAAGTTATTTCCGCCCTGGGAAAATGTCTCTGACTATCCACTCTTTCTATGCCTCTCATCATCTTGTACACTTCTATCAAGTCATTTCTCACCCTTCTTCACTGCAAAATGTACATTGGCTGAGATGTACATACTCATAGCACTGTGGGGGAATTCTTGTGGTAGTATACTTCTAAAGTCTAATGGTCATTTAAAAGAAATTCTAAAATAAGGTTTTGGAGTAGATCTGTAGCTCGGGTTGTGGGTGTTGAGGTTGGCTGGCTCCCCGAGCTGGTTTGTTCCGCAGACGTTTCGTTACTGTGCTGGGTAACATCCTCTGTGTAGCCTCTGATGAAGCGTCGGTGTCCTTTCCTGTCTGGCTTTTAAATTCCAGTACGGAGGAAACCCAATAGTAGGCAGTCCATCGCAACGGACCGCAGAGCTTAAAAGCCAGACAGGAAAACACACCGACGCTTCATCAGAGGCTGCACTGAGGATGTTATCCAGCACAGTAACGAAACGTCTGCGGAACAACAAACCCGCTCGGCGAGCCAGCCAACCTCAAATTCTAAAATAGCTACCTTTTGATCAATGAACAATGTTTTGCCAAGTTTTAAAGATGGGAGACTCCAGGGACTGATTTATTATTGATTTTCTCACATGTTTGAAAGTTTTGCTGATGTAAAAATTGGGAAGTAACTGAATTAACTTCAGAGTGAAACCCTGGGCTCAGCGAACAGTGGGGTTGTTTTAGTGCAATGCCATGGAGCCTGAAACAATCCCAATCACATTCCCAAATTGAGTTAAAAGTGAAGCAAGTGTAAAAGGAGCAGGATGCTGCGGGGGAGGAGGGGAGGTGGGGATAGGATAGATGCAGGAGGGGGAGGGTGGATAAGTTTCAGAGCAGTCATGTTAGTAGCAATCTAGGAATATTTCAGTCAGGAGCTGACAATTGGAGCCCTACTTTAAATTAAATTAAAATTCCAAAGAAGGTTTTGTGGGTGTTGGTGGGGGAGAGGCACAAGGGAGCATTCATGAAAATAACAAAACAGTGAGCTGAACTTAAATTTGAAACATCAACATTTCACACAGCATCAATGTCCTGATCTTTGTTTGCAATTGTAGTTTATAGACCTGAACAAACTCTAATCTGTTGATTGAAAGCACAGTCGTTGTAAATTGTCACTGCTGCTTAATGTGCAGAGTGCAGGTTTGGTAGCTTTTGTCTTCACAGTTGTTTATCCTTTGTATGCTTTGAGTCCCAGGCAATAGCTGAGTACATTGCAGGTCTGCTGGTTTTGGGACCAGATTATACTCCAGTGAGTCTTCCTCTCCACAATAGACTCAATTCTACAACACTGGCAAAACCTTATTGAGAGGAGAAGGAACACAATCCTAATAACAGCTTAAACTTTAAAACCTTTTCTTAAACTTGTCTTTATTCCTAAGTTATGTGCACTACTGGCAAAGTGACTGTGAAATTCACCACTGCCAAACCCAGCACGCTTAACAAAGAAATCATCCGGAAGCTGGTTTTGTAAAAAATGAATGTAAGTCAGAGGAGTCTGCACACGAGACACAGAACTGGGAGCTGAAGGAAAAGTGTAATAGGTAGATCGATTCCAATCGGTATTGGTGTCAATCAATGTGGGGGTCAAATGGGTTAAGCCCAAAGATGATGGCGACGAAGTTGGTGTGCAAATGAGGCAGGATTCATATCCAGAGATAGATTTCTGTTCTCATAATTCCAGCAACCTAACGGCTCTATAAGGTGCCAAAACAGAAATTGCTGGAAAAGCTTAGTAGGTCTGGCAGCATCTGTGGAGAGAAATCAGAGTTAACGTTTCAGGTCAAGTAATACTTCCTCACAGCTGGAAAGGTCCTTCCGAGGAAGGGTCACTGGAACCAAAACGTTAACTCTGATTTCTCTTCACAGATGCTGCCAGACCTACTGAGCTTTTCCAGCAACTTCTGTTTTTGTTCCTGATTTACAGCATCCGCAGTTCTTTCGGTTTTTATTTAGCAAGTATAAGGTGATGGGGCATGTGGGTATTTATAGTGAAGAGATATTTTCAAAAGTTCTGGAGCATGGTAATACCAAATGTCAAGTTGGATCCTCAGAATCTGTAACCAGATTCCAGCCAGTAATCAGTACAACATTTGCTGACAAATAAGTGACCTATTCCTTGTTAAAGATGCAGATAGACCAACAGGTCTTTCTACAGGAACCAACGAGCACAATTTAAAATAGGATTTCAATTGCTAACTTCTGATTAAAATATTCTTTGACTATTACCAACATCCCCGTCTACACTCCCCTCAACTCAGTTTGCTGGTATGTTTTCATTTGCTTCACTCTTAACATGAATGCTGTGGATAGGATGAATAGCCAAGGTCTTTTCCCCAGGGTAGAGGAGTCCAAACCTACAGGGCTTAGGTTTAAGGTGAGAGGGGAAAGCTTTAAAAGAGACCTAAGAGAATGTTACATGTATGGAATGAGCTGCCAGGGCAAGTGGTGGGGGCTGGTACAATTACAACATTTAAAAGGCATCTGGATGGGTCAATGAATAGGAAGGATTTAGAGGAATCTGGGTCAAATGCTGACAAATGGAACTAGATTAATTTAGGATATCTGGTCACTATGGATGAATTGGACCGAAGGGTCTGATTCCATGCTGTACAACTCTATGACTCTAGAACTCTTTAATATTTATTTGTTTTTATTTTCTAATGAAAATATGTTTTTCACGAACTGCAGGCATGTTAAATATGTAAACAATAAGACAATTTGAAAAGGCTATGGAAAAGGGGACCTGAATGGTGGCTCTTGCAACGAGAACAGAAATGATGGGCTGATTAGCCTTGCCCCTATATTGTAAAGCTGAAAGATTCTACCTCAGTTGCATACAAATATTCTTATGTTCCAAAGCGAAGTACTACTTTTATTATCCTTAAGTTACTTCAAGAAGCCCCAACGCACCACAGTATGAAACACTGACAGGAAAGACTGAAGAATCAGAAAGACTTTTATTCAATAATTAGTTAGTTCTCTAATTCCTATCCATTCTTGAAAAATTCTGCTCTGCAAAACCACGCCCCCCCACACCCCTGTGAAGTGTATTCAAAACAAGAAGCCAAAAATCACTCGACTCTTTGAGAAAAAGCAGCACATACCTAAATTCATCAGAGACATGTTCCAAAATGTAAGTTTTTAAAGTGTCATACAAATCAGATATACAATCATACTGTGCATTGTTTATATTATAAAGGATACAATAAGATTTATTTGTTTGTCTTTTAATAGTCACCTGGTAAAACGAAAACTTGCTACTGCTGACAAAAGACACATTTTGAGAAAGTGTTTCCTCTCGCAATCAGGGCATTTCACAAAAATAAAAATTCAAACTCAAATTTAATAAAGCCTGGCGATTGTCTGTCAATCAGCACATCAGCAATGCCTCTACCAACCAGAATTCATTTGCCAACAAATGAGCCCTTTACTCTCATGCAGTGTACAATGTTGATTTTCCCCTTGAATTTGTATTCTTGTAAAATGTCCTGAATGTGCCAGACGAAAAGTTCAAGAAATTGCATCTTAATTTAGCAATACTAAAATTGTTGGTCTTCTGTAATTTATAAACTGTTGTTTGTAAAGATTTCCCACTCATATTCAGTCTACGAATCTTTGTACCGTTCTAGTTCATCAAAGTTGGCTTGATGTGGAGATACTGGTGATGGACTGGGGTGGACAAAGCCAATTGTCACATGCCACCAGGTTATAGTCCAACAGGTTTATTTAAAATCACAAGCTTTCAGAGTGCAGTTCGTTTCTCAAGTGACAAATGTGATTTTAAATAAATCTGTTGGACTATAATCTGGTATCATGTGACTTTTGATCAGAGTTGGGTGAAAGGAGGAAATTTTTGGTGAAGCAAAGGCACCCATCACCCTGAGGAGAGGTCCGAATTAATGAACATGCAATTCAACTGAATGAGGACTAATCAACCTTCATTTCATTTCTCCACTGGCTCAACTGAAACTGGCACCATACAGCCAAGCGCACGGGGGACACATTGGGAATATGAAGGAAAACTCTGGACTTTTGCAGCCCAGCAGAGAGACTTCCCGAGGGCAACTGTGCAGCTCGGTGATGTCCAAATGCACAGTACTGTGAAGATGCTGTACCAGAGTTTGCATCTCGTCTGATGAGGTTGGGTGGCTCTGTTGCAAGCCTAACAGTGGTTGGGAAAGGTACAGTCCGGTCTCTACCCCGGCCACTCAGTCAGGGAACCACCCCAACAGTTTGCAAAAATTGTCAGGTGGAATCCACACATCTTGCGCTGGGGCTGTCACTACACCTCACAATGCGAACAGAGTGTCGGATGTAGTTGGGACTTCCTTGCAACATATTGGAGCAGGAGGTAATGTGGGTGATTCTCCTCAACACTGTAGGAGCTGGGTAGGCTGAGATCTTCGTGAGGGCGTAAGCAGAAGTTAGAGGCTTTCCTGGGGTCAGTCATCAGGCTCCAATTCAGAACGGAATCAGCAAAGGCAGGGGTTAGTGAGGGGGGTTGGAAATTGTACTTAGAAACTTTGTAAGAAAATTAAGTTACCGTTGAGGGAGGGCAGGGTTTCTGGTGACATACTCGAAAGAAAATCGAGCAAGAGGCAGGGGTTGAAATTACAGACGGAGTTTCAATTAAAATGGACCAAAAGTGAAAATGGGTGAAATTTTATCCAGTTAATTCCCAGGAAATTCATCAAATTTTCAGTGCCAGAAAAATGACATTTGTTCATCAGCAAGTTTGATGCAAGTCCAAAGATTTGATTATGAAACGCTAACTTTGTTACCACCAACTATCCTGCAGTATGTCAGGAGCTTTTATCCAGGGTTTCCCTCAGTTGGAATTTGAATATCCAGCTCTGAAGCCTATCATGAATTCTGAGCATTGGGAACAATGAGATGATGCAGTGGTCCACTGAGTGGGAAACAATGTGTGGGAACCTTTTCAGAATTAGTCAGAATTCAAAAAATTGGTAAGGGACTGGAGTCACTTGTATGTCAGGCTGGGGTTTTAAAAGGTTATTCTCTCATGGGATGTTGCTGGCTCACCATCACATATTACCATTCCTTGTAGCCCCTCAAGAAGGTGATGGTGATATGTCTTCTTGAACCATTGTAGTCCATACTGATGTTAGGGAGGAATTTGACTCAGCTTCAGTGAAAGAATGGTGATATTGTTTCACATCAAGGTGTTGGGGTTCCTGGATGGCAACTTGTAGCCAATGATAAGGAAATTTGTAAGGAAGTGCTTCCCTACAGGACACGTGTGAACACCATGTCCACCAGCGTACCAACTTCAATTTTTCTGACTGGTGAACTTGAACAAACTCAGCAAACGACAGATTCAACAATGTAGTTGCGATTAAAACAATATAAACAAGGAATAATGTTGTTCCCAGAGTCCACTTTTGTGCAAGAGTTGTTCGAAGAGAATCCAAAGAGGAAAGATCAGCAGAAATCCCAGACAACTGGCATTTAAACAAACCCTCTTCTTTTTTTATATGTAGTCAACTGTAAGTATTATCAGATCACCAGTTTTATAATTAGGAAGAAAAAGAAAAAAAAAATTCATGTAGACTTGTACAGAGTCAAATAAAAAAAGCCTCTGCAACTGACTGAATTACCGCTCAGTAAAATTGGGAAAAGAAGTACAGCCCACCAATGAGGAGAAGACCGCGCATTCCGAACATCATTAGCAATAGGATCAAGAGGACAGAGATGAGTGGCTCAATGACTTGATTTCCCAGATTCCAACGTGGAAATCCCATGTTAATCAGTTGTTGGTTCAGATTGGCAAACAGCGAGTGACCTTGATTGGTTTGTCCCTGATAAAATTGGTTTGCATTTTCAGAGTTATGAACATATCCCTGGAGGGAAGAAATGGGAGAATAAGAATAAAAAAAACAAATTTCCATTGCCCTTTAATTTCTTTTTAAAAGAATAAATTAGTCATAGGGATGTATATCTGAACCCTAGCTGCCTTGATTGACCACGTGCAATGAAGACGCAACAATGCTGGAGTAGGTCTGGAAACACATACAGATCCAGTTGGCCTCATACAGTAGATATTCTTCTCTAAAGAACAGTTGAATGTTTTTGACAGTCCTTACAGTTTTGTACAGTACCAGTAGATTTTTAAACGGGCACACTGATTAGAAATAACATCTCCCATTTAAGACAGAGATGAGGAGATTTTTTTTCCCTTGGAAGATGTTGGGCTTGTGAAATTTTCTTTCTGAGGGCCCTGGAGGATGGTTCACAGGAGATTTTGAGGGCTGAGTTAGACAGATTTTTGATCATTGAGAGAGACAAGGTCAGGGCAGACAGGAGAATGGTGCTGAGGTCACAACAAAATCAGTCATAGCCGACTCCTACTCCTTGTGTGGATTTATTTTTAAATGATCAATTAAATATTGAATACTTAAGGCTGCATTTAAAAGGGGCATCTTAGTGGCTAGCACTCTGCCTTGCAGTGTCAGGGAGACAGGTTTGATTCCACCCTCAGGCGACTGTCTGCGTGGAGTTTGCACATTCTCCCCGTGTCTGCGTGGGTTTCCTCCGAGTGCTCCGGTTTCCTCCCACAGTCCAAGTGGATTGGCCATACTAAATTGCCCATAGTGTTCAGGGATGTTTGATTAGGTGGGTTATAGGGGGATGGGTCAGGGTGGGATGCTCCAAGGATCGATGTGGACTTGTTGGGCCGAAGGGCCTGTTTCCACACTGTAGGGATTCAATGATGCTATTCAAGATGATAAACTAGTCCCATTTGCCTGCATTTGGCTCATATTGTTCCCTAAACCTTTCCTATTCATGTACCTGTTCAAAAGACTTTTTAATGTTGTAAATGTACCTGCATCTACCACTTTCTCTGGCACAAACACCCATGTGTCAGGCAAGTTTTTGAGGTCCCTTGTAAATTTTTCTCCTGACATCTTAAAAACATGCCCCTTGTTTTGAACACCCCTCCCTAGAGAAAAGACCTTATCTATGCCCCTCATGATTTTATAAACCTCTCAGGTCACCCCTCAACTCCTACACTCCAGTGAAAAAAGTCCCAGTCTATCCCGCCTCTCCTTTTAACTCAAACCTTCCATTCCCATCAACATCCTGGCAAATCTTTTCTGAAGCGTCTCCAATTTAATAATACTTTTCCTAAAGCAGGACGACTACTCCAAAGTGGCTTGTGTCCTGTATAACTACATGACGTCCTAACTCCTATATTCAATGGTCTGAGCAATGAAGGCATGCTTGCTAAATGCCTTCTTAACCACCCTGTCTATCCGCAACGCATCTTTCAAAGAACTATGTACCCGAATGCCTAGATTTCTCAGTTCGACAAAATGATCTAGAACAATACCACTGGCTGTACAAATCCTGCCCTTGTTCGTTTCACCAAAATGATTCCACCCTCTGGCGACTGTCTGTGTGGAGTTTGCACATTCTCCCTGTGTCTGTGTGGGTTTCTTCCGGGTGCTCCGGTTTCCTCCCACAGTCCAAAGATGGACAGGTTAGGTGGATTAGCCATGGGAAATGCATGGTTACAGGAATGGGGTGGGTCTGGATGGGATGCTCTTCAGAGGGTCTGTGTGCACTTGACAGACCAAATAGCCTGCTTCCACACTGTAGAGATTCTATTTACAGAGGCGTTAAGTCTGGAACAGTTTGTCCATGATCTTATTGAACAGGGGGCAAGTCTGAAGGGCTGAATGGTCTGCTCCAGCTCCTATTTCTGATGCTTTTATGTAAAATAATCCATGTCCCAGTGCTGGGTGACGATCTTGTATATTCACACCCCAGTACTCATTTTAATAATCTAAATTTGACCGAATCAAACTAGATTAATGTAAGATAATACACAGGCCAGTGTAAATAACTAGTCAATGCACAACACCTATTCACCTTTCACTTCAAATTACTGAAGATGTTTAACAATCATCAAGAGAACCTTTTAGATACTCATGGCTGAGATGTGGAATGTGGTGCATTGAAAGCATTTTGATTTGTAACAAATAAACTTCATTGAAAAGTGACGGGGAGGGTCAAGGAGGGCAAGGAACTGAATTGACTCATCCACCAAAGAGCCAGCACACGCAGAATGGACCAAATGGCCTCCTTCTGCACTGCTTCATTCTGTAGAGATGAAAATGTGGCAGGGACTGTGTCCAGTCCAACCTCAGCACCCACCGCCCCAGCTCCTCCATAGAGAGGGGGCTGACTGACAGGCCCAGAGACAACTGGGTGGTTCCACACGGTGGGAATTTCCGAGAGGGCAGCCACTCTACGGGCCCTTGGGCTTGGGAGGGAGCACAGCAAGATCCCAGCAGGTACAGGGGTTGCTGGTGAAGTAGAGGGGGAGACAATGTGTCTAAACTCAAGGGAACCCCTCCCACATGAGCTGTGAGCTGGGGAAAGTGGATGAGCAGCACATTGCCAGCCTGCTGTTAAATCCTCAACTCCCTGGGACTTCCTGGGAAACCTCTCAGCCATACCCCCTCAGACCCTGCTCCTGGCCCGTCCCCCTCCTGGGATGTAGGGTCTGTGACACCACCCGCCCCTCCCATGGTCCCTGCCACTCCTGAGGTGGAGCGTGTGTGTGTGTGTGTGTGTGTGTGTGTGTGTGGAGGGCGCTGGGTGTGTATGTGTGTCTGTGTGTGTGGGTGGAGTGTGTGTGTGTGTGTGTGTGTGTGTGTGGGTGGGAGAGTGCGTATGTGTGTCTGTGTGTGTGTGTGTGGGGGATGGGTGGAGTGTGTGTGTGTGTGTGGAAGGGGAGTGGGTGGAGTGTGTGGGTGTTGTGTGGGTGGGTGAGTGTGTAGTGTGTGTCTGTGTGTGTGGTTGGAGTGCGTGTGTGTGTTTGGGGGTGGGTAGAGTGTGTGTGGGTGGGTGAGTGTGTGTGGTTGGAGTGTGTGTGTGGGGGGGGTTGGGTGGAGTGTGTGGGTGGATGTGTGAGTGTAGTGTGTGTGTATGGGTGGGTGGAGTGTGTGGATGGGTGTGTGTGTGTGTGTGTGTGTGTGGGTGGGTGGGTGAGTGTGTAGTGTGTGTGTATGGGTGGGTGGAGTGTGTGGATGGGTGTGTGTGTGTGTGTGTGTGTGTGTGTGGGTGGGTGGGTGAGTGTGTAGTGTGTGTGTATGGGTGGGTCGACTGTATGGGGGAGTTTTGTATGGGTGGCTTAATATGTGTGTGTGTGTGTGTGTGGGGGGGGGGGGGGGGAGGGGGTGTGGGTGTGGGGTTAGTGTGTCTGGGCAGGGTGGGATTGACCCCTACCTGCCGGGGTCTGTTCAGATCCTCCCGTCTCTGCGGCGCTGTGCGAACGCGGGGATCATCATTCTGCACGATCTCTCCGTTGGCGAGAATGCGAACCATTTTCCTCAATGGGTAAAGGCCCAGCTCAAAGCCAGAGGAGGAGAGGCACACTGTAAAGTATAGGGGGCACCAGGGGATTGCACACAAATCCCCCTCCCCCTCCCCAGGCTTGCCTGGTGCTAATCTCCCCACCCTCAGGCCACTTTGTGTCCCCTCTCTCTCTGTGTGCACACAGTAACACCCGGGAGGAAATAACAGTCAGCAGTGTTACAGTGAATCAACTCCTGTCCTTTCCTCTCAACAACCCGCTCCGCAACTGCGGTGCTGCTCAATGTGACCGCCCTGCAGAAAGACATCCTTCTCTTCCCCACCCTCCCAGATCCAGCCCTGTCACCCCAAATTGTCCCCAGCCCCGCTGTTCAGCTTCCATCTACCGTTTAAACATTACAAATCAAAGATACAATCACAGCAACACTTTCTCAGGCCGTGTATACAGTTCACGGTATTCTTTTGTGCCGGCAAGAGTTTGCATTGTATCGATTGGGATGTGTGTGTGAGTGAGAGAAGGGAGTCTAAGAAAAGTCATATTGAGTCATATAGCACAGAAACAGACCCCAATTCATCCATGCCCACCAAGTTTCCAAAACTAAACTAGTTCCATTTGCCTGCAGACAGCAAGAATAACAGATGCTGAAGTCAGGGGCAACACAGTGTGGAGCTGGAGGAGCACAGTGTGGAGCTGGAGGAACACAGTGTGGAGCTGAAGGAACACAGTGTGGAGCTGGAGGAACACAGTGTAAAGCTGGAGGAACACAGTGTGGAGCAGGAGGAACACAGTGTGGAGCTGGAGGAACACAGTGTGCAGCGGGAGGAACACAGTGTGGAGCTGGAGGAACACAGTGTGGAGCTGAAGGAACACAGTGTGGAGCTGGAGGAACACAGTGTAAAGCTGGAGGAACACAGTGTGGAGCAGGAGGAACACAGTGTGGAGCTGGAGGAACACAGTGTGGAGCGGGAGGAACACAGCGTGGAGCTGGAGGAACACAGCGTGGAGCTGGAGGAACACAGTGTGGAGCTGGAGGAACACAGTGTGGAGCAGGAGGAACACAGTGTGGAGCTGGAGGAACACAGTGTGGAGCTGGAGAAACACAGTGTGGAGCGGGAGGAACACAGTGTGGAGCGGGAGGAACACAGTGTGGAGCTGGAGGAACACAGTATGGAGCTGGAGGAACACAGTGTAGGGCAGGAGGAACACAGCATGGGGCTGGAGAAACACTGTGGAGCTGGAGGAACACAGTGTGGAGCGGGAGGTACACAGTATGGAGCGGGAGGAACACAGTGTGGAGCTGGAGGAACACAGTGTGGAGCTGGAGAAACACAGTGTGGAGCGGGAGGAACACAGTGTGGAGCGGGAGGAACACAGTGTGGAGCTGGAGGAACACAGTATGGAGCTGGAGGAACACAGTGTAGGGCAGGAGGAACACAGCATGGGGCTGGAGAAACACTGTGGAGCTGGAGGAACACAGTGTGGAGCGGGAGGAACACAGTGTGGAGCGGGAGGAACACAGTGTGGAGCTGGAGGAACACAGTATGGAGCTGGAGGAACACAGTGTAGGGCAGGAGGAACACAGCATGGGGCTGGAGAAACACTGTGGAGCTGGAGGAACACAGTGTGGAGCGGGAGGTACACAGTATGGAGCGGGAGGAACACAGTGTGGAGCTGGAGGAACACAGTATGGAGCGGGAGGAACACAGCCGGCCAGGCAGCATCAAAGGAGCAGGAAAGTTGGCATTTCAGGTCGGAAGCCTTCTTCATTTGCCTGCATTTGGCCCATATCCCTCTAAACCTCTCCTATACATGCACCTGCTTTAAATATTGCAACCGTACTTGCATCTGCCACTTCCTGTGGCAGTTCATTCCACACAGGAACCAGCCAAAATATAAAAAAATTACCCGCAGGCCCCTTTGAAACCTTCTCCTCTCACCAGGGATTTGTGGAACATTTTGAGTTGGGAGTCATTGTGATTTTGGAATAACACAGGAACCAGCCAAAATATAAAAAAATTACCCGCAGGCCCCTTTGAAACCTTCTCCTCTCACCAGGGATTTGTGGAACATTTTGAGTTGGGAGTCATTGTGATTTTGGAATAACACAGGAACCAGCCAAAATATAAAAAAATTACCCGCAGGCCCCTTTGAAACCTTCTCCTCTCACCAGGGATTTGCGGAAAATTTTGAGTTGGGAATCATTGTGATTTTGGAATAACATGCCCCCTGTGTGACAGTCCTTTCACTGTCGCTAGATCCTGAACTACAGTTTTGAGGCACCTGTACCAACAGACTGCAACAGTTCCAGAAGGCATCTCAATCCCCCCACCCCCACCTTCTCAAGGGCAACTCAGTACAGACAGTACATGAGACCTAGCCAGCAATGCCCATATCCAAGGAATGAAGGGGATTGTACAGCCCCACTAACAGTCAAGATGATTTGTTCTTGGGGTGTGGATGCTATTGGATGGCTAATCACTCATTGATCACCCTTAATTGCCCTTGAGAAGGGGGTGATGAGCTTTTTTTTAAACCTCTGTATTCTTCAGGGTGCACAGAATGTACTTAAGGGAGGGAATTCCAGGATTTTGGGCTACTGTGGATGTTAGTGGATATGGTGCCAATCAAGCAGGCTGCTTTGTCCTGGATGGGGTCAAGGTTCTTGAGTGTTGTGGTGAGCAGCCATGGCGCTGTGTTCCTCTGGTGTTTCAACCTCTACCTGGAAGTGGTTGAGTGCCAACTCTCAGTCACTTCCTTTTTTCTGCCCCTGGACCATCCTCCCAGCCCTGTACATCAGGCTGTCAGTTGCAGGACTGTTACTGACCTCACCTTCTCTGGGGGCTGCCATCATAACTTCTCACCTCATAACTTCTCACCTCATAGTTCCCCAACCCCACTCAGCCCCTCAAAATTCACAAACAGGTCTGCCCTGGAAGACCCATTGTTTCAGCCTGTTCTTGTCCGACTGGACATTGTACTTCTGACCTTGACTGTATATTTACACCCCGCATTCCATTTCGTCCTGCTTACATTCCTGATTCTTCCTGACGTTTGATGTGGTTCTATGTCAGGATGCTGTCAGGGCTGTCCGCTTCTTCCTGGAAGAAAAGCCTGAACCATCCCAATCCAGGACCATGCTCCTCCATCCGGCTAAGCTCGTTCTCACCCTGAACACCTTCTCCTTCAACTCCTTTCACTTTCTCCAAGTTAAAGATGCTACGGGCCTCAGTTATACATGTATCTTTGTGGGGTATGTGGAACATTCCTTGATCCAACCTTACTCAAGTCACACCCACACTCTTACATAGAACATAGAACATTACAGCACAGTACAGGCCCTTCAGCCCTCGATGTTGTGCCAACCTGTCATACCAATCTGAAACCCATCTAACCTACACTATTCCATGTACGTCCATATGCTCGTCCAATGACGACTTAAATGTACCTAAAGTTGGCGAATCTACTACCGTTGCAGGCAAAGCATTCCATACCCTTACTACTCTCTGAGTAAAGAAACTACCTCTGACGTCTGTCCTATATCTTTCACCCCTCAATTAAAGCTATGCCCCCTCAAGCTCGCCGTCACCATCCAAGAAAAAGGCTCTCCCTATCCACCCTATCTAACCCTTTGATTAATTGCAGGCTTCAGCGAGACATTGACAGTATGCAGAGGTGGGCTGAGAAATGGCAGATGGAGTTCAACCTGGATAAATGCGAGGTGATGCATTTTGGAAGGTCGAATTTAGATGCTGAATCTAGGATTAAAGGCAGATGCTCGGCAGTGTATAGGAACAGCGGAATCTTGGTGTTCAAGTGCATAGCTCCCTCAAAGTTGCCACACAAGTGGATAAGGTTGTTAAGAAAGCATATGGTGTTTTGGCTTTCATTAACAGGGGGATCGAGTTTAAGTGCCGCGAGGTTATGCTGTAGCTCTACAAAACCCTGGTGAGACCACACTGGAATATTGTGTCCAGTTCCGGTTGCCCTATTATAGGAAAGATGTGGAGGCTTTGGAGAGGGTGCAAAGGAGGTTTACCAGGTTGAGAAGGTTGACTGAGCTTGGACTTTGCTCTCTGGAGAGAAGGAGGAAGAGAGGTGACCTGCTCAAGGTATACAAGGTAATGAGAGGAATGGATAGAGTCGATAGCCAGAGACTTTTCCCCAGGGCAGGATTGACTGCCGCGAGGCATAGTTTTAAGGTGTTAGGAGGAAGGTATAGAGGAGATGTCAGAGGGAGGTTCTTCACCCAGAGAGTTGTGAGTGCATGGAATACTTTGCCAGTGGTAATGGTGGAAGCAGAGCCATTAGTGACATTTAAGCAACTGCTGGACATGCACATGAACAGCAGTGAATTGAGGTGAATGTAAATTAGGTTAGGTTATTTTTGGATTGGGATTATTCCACGGCACAACATGGTGGGCCGAAGGGCCTGTACTGTGCTATACTTTTCTATGTCTCAATTAAGTCATCTCTTAACTTTCTTCTCTCTAATGAAAACAGCCTCAAGTCCCTCAGCCTTACCTCGTAGGACCTTCCCTCCATACCAGGCAACATCCTAGTAAATCTCCTCTGCACCCTTTCCAAAGCTTCCACATCTTTCTTATAATGCGGTGACCAGAACTGTACACAATACTCCAAGTGCGGCCACACCAGAGTTTTGTACAGCTTCACCATAACCTCTTGGTTCCAGAACTCGATCCTGCTATTATTAAAAGCCAAAACACTGTATGCCTTCTTAACAGCCCTGTCAACCTGGGTGGCAACGTTCAAGGATATATTCTTAGGACATATTTCTTAGATATAGTAAGAACTGCAGATGCTGGAGTCAGACACAGTGTGGAGCTGGGTGAACACAGCAGGCCAGGCAGCATCAGAGGAGCAGGAAGGCTGATGTTTCGAAGGGTCTAGGCCTGAAACATCAGCCTTCTTGCTCCTAAGATGCTGCTTGGCCTGCTGTGTTCAACCAGCTCTACACCTTGTCATCTCTATAAGCAGTACCAATTGTTTTTGGTGCTTATTATACAATCTAACCTATAAACAATTTAGGGTCATGACTCCTTTATAGGGTTCCAAAGGAGAGGCACTTGTTCAGATCTCAGACCCTACAATTATTATGCCCCATCCTAAAATATGATACCTTTACTGAAAAGCTGTTGGTGATGTTACTTTTTTGGAAGGAGGATCCCTTTAATTGTGAGAGATAGTAGGAACTGCTGATGCTGGAATCTGTGATAACAAGGTGTAGAGCTGCATGAACACAGCAGGCCAGGCAGCATCGGGGGAGCAGGAAACTGACATTTTGGATTGGGACCCTTTTTCAGAAATGGGAAGGGGGAAGAGAGTTGGGAAGTAAGTAGAGAGGAGGGGTGGGGCTGGGGAATGTGGGTGGCATGGTGATAGGTGAATGAAGGTAGGGAGTGGTGGGGATTGGTCAGTGACGTGGAAGAGGTGGATAGGTGGGAGACAGATGGGCAGGTTGTGTCAGGACAAGAAGGACACTCTTTCTCTGATGTATAAGAAATAGGAGCAGGAGTGGGCCAACTGGCCCAATGAGCCTGCTACTCCATTCAATAAGATCATGTCTGATCTTTTGGTGGCCTCAGATCCACTTACCCATTCACTTACCATAACCCTTAATTCCTTTACTGTTCAATAATCTATCTATCAATGAGGCAGCCTCAACTGGTTCACTGGGCCAAGAGTTCCATGGATTCATAACCCTTTGGGTGAAGTAGTTTCCCAACTCAGCCCTAGTTCCAGTTTCAGCCAGATAACAAGTTGTGGAGCTGGATGAACACAGCAGGCCAAGCAGCATCTCAGGAGCACAAAAGCTGACATTTCGGGACTAGACCCTTCATCAGCTGTGTTCATCCAGCTCCACACCTTGCTATCTTGGATTCTCCAGCATCTGCAGTTCCTATTTTCTCTCGTTTCACCCACCCAGTTGAAAACAACTCCCCTGCTTCCACCTTATCTACTCCCTTCATAATTTTATACATTTCTAAGATCCCCCCTCATTCTTCTAAATTTCAGTGAATATAATCCCAGTCAACTCAGTCTCTCCGTAAAAGCAAATTCTGTCAACTCCAGAATCAACCAAGTGAACCTTCTCTGCTCCCTCTCCAGTGCCAGTACATCCTTTCTCAAGTAAGGAGACCAAAACTGTACACAGTACTCCAGGTATGGCTTCACCAGTACCCAATATAACTGCAGATACATTGATGATTTCATTAATACTGTTTCCTGCTCTCATCTAGAACTGAAAATATCAATCAAGTTTGCTTCCGATTTCAATAAGTCTCACACCTTCACTCTGACTCTTTGCTTCCTTGACTTCACTGTTTCTATTTGCAAGGTTAAGGTGGACACTGATGTCTATTACAAATCGACTGACTTCCACAGCCACCTGGACTATGCATCCTCACACCCTGCTTCCTGTAAGGACTCCGTTCCATTCTCCCAGTTTCACTGCCTCAGTCACATCTGTCAAGTTAATACACCTGTGAACAGGTTACCTCAACTTGCCCTTCTGTGTCCTCAACTGAGAGGGGCTTCCCCACAGCCCCTCCCAAACATTGTGGTTGACAGAGACTTCTTTCATGCCTGACCCACACCCTGCAGTTCTGCCCTCGGCCTTTTCATTCCCTCACAGATCAATGATCGTCCCCTAGTCCTCCCTCCCCTCCCCTCCACTGTCAGCATTCCATAGGGAGCATTCCCTCTGTGACACCCAGGTCCACTCCTCCATCACTCTTAATACTACTGATCTCCACCCTTGACACCCTTTCCCATGCAACTGAAGTAGGTGTGACTCTTATCCTTTCACCTCTCCCCTCCACACTGTCCAACAGCCCAGCTTCCAAGTGGAGTGATCTCTTACTTGTTACTCTTTCAATCCAGTCCACCACATTCACTGCTCACAATGTGGTCTCCCTGACGTTGGAAAGACTAAATGCAGACTGGATGAACACCTCCACTCTGTCTGTAAAAATAACCCTCACCTTCCAGTTTCTTGGCATTTCAATAAACCTGCTCCAATACTAACATTTCCACCCTGGGTTTGTTGTAGCGTTATGTCAGTAAGGAGAATTGTACAGAGTCAACAGGGCAGAGTTTGTCATTGTTGATTCCAATGCTAAGGTCAATGCCAGGTGGTCTATCCAATTTCATTTCATGTTTAGTTCATGACTGTCCTTCAGGTAAGGAAATCTGCCATCCTTACCCAGTCTGAGCCAGTGGGTAGCACTTCTGCCTCACAGCATCAGCGACCTGGGTTTCATTCCACCCTCAGGTGACTGTCAGTGTGGAGTTTACACAGTGACAGCTTGAATGGCAGCTGAATTCTGCACAGCAAGATCCCATAAAACCATAAGCTCTGATAAAATACCCCCCAAAACACAGATATTGCTGGAAAAGCTCAGCAGGTCTAGCAGGATCAGTAGAGAGAAATCAGAGTTAATGTTTCAGGTTGACCCTTCCTCAGAACTCTAGAATTTCTCAGATCTAACATCTAGTTAGTGATACTGCCTCAATGAAACATAAAAACTTAGACTAGGAATAGCAGTAGAGTATTCAGTCCTTTGAGCCTGTTCTGCCATTCAATATGTTCATAGCGAATCACCTAACTCAGTCCCTGCACCCCCCTCTACTCCATACTCTTTGATCCCTTTAGCCCGAAGAACTAAATCTAATTCCTTTTTGAAAACATCCAATCTTTTGGTCTTAACCGCTTTTTGTGGCAGAGAATTCCGCCGGCTCCCTACTCCCTGGATAAAAACATCATTCGCCTCATCTCAGTCTTAAATGGTCTACCCCATCTCCTCAGACTGTGAAGTGAGCATCACTGAAAAAGTATCGCAATGTGCTCCGGACAACTGAAATAAAAAAAACATTTTTCCGAGGCGACCTTATTTGTGAAAGAAACTGTGGTGCTTTGTTGCTGATTTGTAGCCTCATGTTTTATGTAGTGACGGTTGCTGGGCCCACACTGTCACTTTGTTGAAGAGACATTATCTGACTCTAACACTATATAAAAGGTAACGGCTCTCGACCTCACTGAGTGAAGACCTCAAACGTGCAGGAGACGAGCAGCTCCTTTGTCCGATCCTGAATTCTGGTCACATTGTTCAACCCTTTTTTGTGTTTTTTTTAAACGATAAAAAATATTTTCTCTGCTTTTTGTCCGCTGATGGATGATCGGGTGGCTTTTATATGCAAACTAATTTGGAGACAAACTAAGTGAATGAGCTATAAGAAAGGAGCTTTCAGCTATAATTGAATTTCTTCACTTGTTAGTTTGCAATGAAAATGTCATATATATCGGTGACTCTATCCAGACCGAATTAGATCTCGTTAGAAAGAAATGGTTTCTTTGGCCAGGCATTAAACTTCTTGGAGTTGGCCGTGTAACTATGGGGGGCAGCTGGAGACGGCTCCTCGACACACATGTGCTTCAGTTTGTCGAGCTGTATAGACTTGTGAATTCCTATTCAGTGTGGCCTCCTCTCGATGTCACTGGGGGTTAAGTCTGGACCTTCTCCTGCGCAGCCATGCTGAAAATTTAGAGTGACACTTGAACAGGAGGCAGCGAAGACCCTGAGTTGTACACGAGCTTTATTGTTGCTCAGTACAATTTTCCTGGGCCCACAGATCCGGTTTGTCACGATGTGGTCAGGACACCTTTTCTGCGATAAGGGTTTATTCAGCCCGGGCTACAGCAACAATCTACAAATGTGATTAGCTTTGTATGAATGGAACCCTCCTGCATCGATTTCCACTCAGTGCCACAGCACATCGTCCCAAAGCCCCCTTCACTCACTCGGAAGCAGGAAGGTCTCAGGGTAACGATCAGGCAAGATCCCACTGAATCGCAGCACGCAACTGAATCAACCCTTCAAACAACCCGTGATAAACCAATATTTACTTCTAGAATCTGAAATATTTGTAACAATTCAGCTGATTGCCTGAAATCCAACATGTAGAAAATGGTCTTTCAGCACCGAAAGAATGAATTAATATTTCCATGTGTGGGTTTTCTACTCTGGTCTTATTCGACTAGACAGGTGAATGTCTGCCTGTCCCTTAAGGTTTCAGAACAGGTGAATAATGTGGTTCGGCTTTTATTAGCCAAGTCGCGGGGTTTAAGAGCAGGGAGGTGTGTGCAATTCTGGAATCCATAGCCTAGGAGGGGTGTGACAGCAGACTAGACAGTGCAGAGGGGTTTTACCAGGATGTTACCTGGACTGGAGAACTTCAGTTATGAAAAGAGATTTAACAGCCTGGGGTTGTTTTCCTCAGGTAGAGGAGATTAAGGGGGTGGGGGTATGATTGAGATGACTAAAATTACAAGGGTCATAGGTAGGATAAACAGGAAGAGACCTTTCTCCTTGGTGGCAGCATCAATGTCCAGGGCATAGTTTTATGATAAGAGGCACAAGGGTGAAAGGAGATGTGACGAAAAGCTTTTTCAGCCAGTGAGTAGTGGGAATGTGGAACTCACTGCCTGCAAGGGTGGCACAGGGAGAAACACTCCTATGTAGAAATATTTAGATGTGCACTTGCAATGCTGAAGCATACAAAACATTGAGCTAAGTGCTGGAAATGGGATTAGAATAGTGAGGTGGTTTTTGCCCAGCACAGACTCGATGGGCAGAATGGTCTTTTTCGAAACTTCAGATCTTTGTGATGATATCACTTTGTTTTATTTAGATAGTGCTTTTCATGATGTAGGATATTCCAAAACATTTACAGCCAATGAAATAGTTTTAAAATATACTCACTGCTGTAACATTGGAATCTGGCCACCATTTTGTACACAGAAATCTCCCACAAATCTCATCATAGCAATGATCAGATAAATGTTGGCTAGTGCAGTCGGGAGATCTCCACATGCTCACTCCCAAAGGATTGACCAGAGATTTTTTTTTCACATCCGTTTAAAAGGACACATGGAACCACATCTAAAAGACAGCGCATGTACCGCTCTCCCTCAATCCACGCTGCACAGTCACTTTCATCTCTTCCGTCATTTTAATTCATAAGGATAACTCTTCTCAATTCAGTTAATGAAGAGTGTCGAAAGCAGTTGTAGGTTTCAAAACTGTAGCAACAAAGTGATTACAAAATTCAACAGCAAATTACAAAGGACAGGCTTTGCGCTGTGTTGGGAATTTCAATGATTCTGAAATAGCAGGGAGTTCAGAACCACCCCTGTCTCTGGCTGTGAATGGAAAAGGTGTACTAAAGTATGGTCGGAGGTGCTGGGAGGGGGCTGATGTAGGGGCAATTTCGTTACAAGTTCAAATGACGCGACTGGCAGAAGCTGGAGGGCTGGAAGCTTTTCTGTTGAAAATGACTGCCACCTTGTGGTCTCTGAGTGGTTCCAGTCTGCACTGAACTGATATGAAATGCATGAGCAGAGATAATAGGAACTGCAGATGCTGGAGAATCCAAGATAACAAAGTGTGAAGCTGGATGAACACAGCAGGCCAAGCAGCATCACAGGAGCACAAAAGCTGACGCTTCGGGCCAAGACCCTTCATCAGAAAAAAAGGTGCTCCTGAAATGCATGAACAGCTGCATCAGGAGTAGGACACCCTGCAGCCATATGGTATCAATGTGGACTTCACCAGTTTCAAAATCTCCCCTTCCCCCACTGCATCCCTAAACCAGCCCAGTTCATCCCCTCCCCCCACTGCACCACACAACCAGCCCAGCTCTTCCCCCCCACCCACTGCATCCCAAAACCAGTCCAACCTGTCTCTGCCTCCCTAACCGGTTCTTCCTCTCACCCATCCCTTCCTCCCACCCCCAGCCGCACCCCCAGCTACCTACTAACCTCATCCCACCTCCTTGACCTGTCCGTCTTCCCTGGACTGACCTATCCCCTCCCTACCTCCCCACCTACACCCTCTCCACCTATCTTCTTTGCTCTCCATCTTCGGTCCGCCTCCCCCTCTCTCCCTATTTATTCCAGTTCCCTCCCCCCATCCCCCTCTCTGATGAAGGGTCTAGGCCCGAAACGTCAGCTTTTGTGCTCCTGAGATGCTGCTTGGCCTGCTGTGTTCATCCAGCCTCACATTTTATTAGCTGCATCAGGAGATTGGGAGCTTTCGTCCAGGGTGGAAAGTTACTTACGTGAAGCAAATTTCGTTTGGAGAAGATCCATTTAAAATGATCAGGTTCTCACAATGTGAAATATTGTTCTTATCACCAGCTGCAGTCTGCAAATGAAGCCGATGTTCATAATTTTAAACAGTACCAGAAATTTCTGGAAAAGCTCAGCAGGGTTTGGAAGCATCTGGGAGCAAGCAGAATTAACGTTTTGGGTCCAGTGACACATCTTCATAATTTTAAAGCTTTTTCTAATTATTAATAAAATCGACAGCATTGAATAACTGGAGTATTAATCTCTGATGCTTATTTTCCTGCAGTGATCAATAGTTAGAACCTGCACTTTATTGCCAGTGCTGTCTTCATTTCCTGTAACACTTACTCTGTAACACTCATTAATAACAGCCAATTAATCACACTGTTAATAACACTGGACAGAGTAAAGAGGAGATTTACCAGGATGTTGCCTGGGCTGGAGACTTTCAGTTATGAAGAGAGATTGGACAGATTGGGTTTGTTGTCCTTGGAGCAGAGGAGATTGAGGGGGATATGACTGGTGGCTCAGTGGTTAGCACTACTGCACCAGGGACCCGGGTTTGATTCCACCCTCATGCGACTGTCTGTGTGGAGGTTGCATGTTCTTCTCGTGTCTGCGTGGGTTTCCTCTCACAGTCCAAACGTGCAGGTTAGATGCATTAGCCATGCTAAATATGGGGTTACAGGAAGTGGGTAGGGAGGTCTGGGTCTGGGTGGGATGCTCTTCAGGGGGTCAGTGCAGACTCAATGGGCTGAATGGCTTCATTACACACTGTGACGACTATATAAAATTAGATGTAGACAGGTTGACCTTTCTCCATGCTGGTGGGGTGCAAAGATTTAAAACAAGGGGAAGTAGGTTCAGAGAGAATGTGAGGAAAAGCAATTTTCACCCAGAGAGTGGTGGGAACTTGGAACTCACTGCATGTAAGGATATTGGAGGCAGAAACCCTCATAACATTGAAGGAATATTTAGATGTGCACTTGCAATACCAAAGCATACAAGTTAATGAGTCAAGTGCTGGAAAGTGGAATTAGAATTGTTGGTTGCTTTCAACCAGCACAGATGACTCTATGTTACAGCACAACATCTCTCATAACTCAGTCTGTGAGGTGCCTCAAGGAACACAGGGAAATATGTGTACCTGTAGTTTCTCCTATGGCAGATACATATTGTTCGGCAGCCTGTGTGCGCTGTGGGCTCACGTTATTCTTTGTATAAAATCTCGGTTGTCTCACAATGTAATGGATACAACACGGTATTTCCAACTTTCACTCCCTACTCAGAAGGCGTGGAGATAACTCCTGCTCCGCAGATTTAGGCAGAATATTCTGGCTAACATACAAATGCGGTACTGAGGCATGCCATTCTTTGGATAAGATATTAAACCTACGTAAAAATAGCTAAAGGCACTGCTTAAAAAAAAACACAGCAAGGGTGTCCTCTCCAGCTTCCCAACCAATATTTTCAGTTCAGTTATGATAAATCACTATGGATGAGTGAAGACGATGCTGATTTGAAGTAATTAGGAGATTGACCCCCACCCACAGCCTATTAGGTTTTCAACTCAATAAGGAAAGTAAAACCAATTAATTATGTAGCACAGTTTTAGCTGTCAGTAATTTTGTATTACAGGAGATTGTGTGTAAATTCTCATGGACAGAGTTGTTGCATTTTCTTATTTCTGAAATCCAAATATTATAAATGTGAGGTGTGTTTCTTTAGATATCCTTAAAGTCATTTGTTCCAATTCAAAGCGCCTCAGCAGCAAGCTTTATTCTAAGCTTAAAATAAATTATTTATTTTGCATTGTTGTGTCTTTCCACTGTTGTACATTTAAATCTTATAACTATGTCTTTTTCATTTTCACTTAGAAATGATGGGTATTTATAATGAACTTTGTAATGACCTTGGCTTATGGCATCTTTGTCAAATCATCCTGTTCTGAGGAAGGGTCACCTGACCCAAAACGTTAACTCTGTTTTCTCCTCCACAGATGCTGCCAGACCTGCTGAGCTTTTCCAGCAACTTTGTTTTTGCACCCTGTTTGACATTCAGATTGGAGTCAGAGTTTATGATTAGGATTAGAGTTACAGTTAGGGTTAAAGGTTACTGTTGGAGCTGGAGAAGGTTATTAGAAATAGAAAGGGACCTATCCATGGGAGACGATAGCATATAGTTGGAATAAATTCAAAAGACATAGCATGTCCACAATGATGTGGAGGTGCCAATGTTGGACTGCGGTAGATAAGGTCAGAAATCACATGACACCAGGCTATGGTCCAACAGGTTCATTTGAAAACACAAGCTTTTGAAGCCTCACTCCTCCTTCAGGTGTTAGTAAGAGAGGTAGTGTCAGACACAGAATTTACAAGTAAAAAATCAAAGGGTCACATTGCTGATAGAGATGTATTAAACAAACCTAAGGTCTGTTAAATCCTTAAATCAGTTAGAGGTTTTAATTGATTAATATGTATGTGTAAATCCCCAAACTTCTTTCAAGTCACTGCCCTGAGAGAACTAGAGGTTTTATCAGTGTAAAGAAGAGGTGATATTTTAGGTCAGACAATGCATGTTAGGTGTTAGAGATAACAAGGTGTGGAGCTGAATGAACACAGCAGGCCAAGCAGCATCTTAGGAGCACAAAAGCTGACGTTTTGGGCCTAGACCCTTCATCAGAACTGTGGGAAGGGAAGAGGGTTCTGAAATAAATAGGGAGAGAGGGGGAGGTGGATTAAAGATGGATAGAGGACAAGATAGGTGGAGAGGAGACAGACAAGTTAAAGAGCCTGGAGATGGAGCCAGTAAAGGTGAGTGTAGGTAGGGGGGTTAGGGAGGAGGTAGGTCAGTCCAGGGAGGATGGACAGGTCAAAGGAGCGGGATGAGGTTAGTAGGTAGGAAATTGGGGTGGGGCTTGAGGTGGGAGGAGGGGATAGGTGAGAGGAAGAACTGGTTAGGGATGTCGGGGACGAGCTGGGCTGGTTTTAGGATGCGGTGAGGGAGGGGAGATTTTAATGCTTGTGAAATTGTCTGTCTCCTCTCCACCTATCTTCTCCTCTATCCATCTTTGATTCACCTCCCCCCCTCCTATTTATTTCAGAAGCCTCTTTCCCTCCCCCATTTCTGATGGAGGCTCTAGGCCCGAAACGTCAGCTTTCCTGCTCTTAAGATGCTGCTCATCTAGCTCTACACCTTGTTATCTCGGATTCTCCAGCATCTGCAGTTCCTATTATCTCTGCATGTTAGGTGTTGTTGTTTAGAATATGTTTGTGTTTTGGCTTGGAGTCAGACTGGTTTCATTTTTAAAATAGGAATTTATAAAATGCCACATTGACTATATATAAATTGTGCTCTTTTTGAAAAAAATAAAATGTATCTGCAAATTCAAATTCACTCCATAGATTTACGTGTGTGTGTGAGTGAGAGAGAGACAGTGAGGGAGAGAGAGAGTGGGTGTGTGTGTGTGTGTGTGCGTGCATGTTGGTGGGGGGAGCGTGTGTGTGTGTATAGGTGTAGGTGGGGGGGAGAGAGAGAGTCTGTGAGAGAGGGGGGAGACAGAGAATGAGTGTGTGTCTGTGTGTGAGGGTTAAGAGAGAGGGTGAGTATGCACACGTGTGTGTGTGTGTCAGTGCATGTGAGAGAGTGTGTGTGTGTGTGTGTGTGTGTGTGTGTGTGTGTCTGTATGTGTGTGGGGAGGGGTGAGAGAGAGAGAGTGTGTGTGTGTGAGAGAGAGGTAGAGTGTATACACACACACTCTCCCTCAAATACATGCGGTTTCTCCCTCACAAACACACACACTCTCTCCTGCATAACAAAGTGTGAAGCTGGATGAACACAGCAGGCCAGGCAGCATCTTAGGAGCACACACACACACGTACCCAGAGTCTTTCTCTCTCTTGTACACACACTTGCACACATACTGACTCTCTCTCCCTCCCCCCTCCCTCACACACACACACTGTCTCTCTCTCACTCTCTTCCCCCTTCAGACACACACATAAATCTATGGGGTGAATTTGTATTTGCAGGTACATTCTATTTTGTTCAAAAAGCACATAATTGATAGGTAGTCAGTCAATGTGGCATTTTATAAATTCCTATTTTAGAAATAAAACCAGGACAGTGACATGAAAGAAATTTGGGGATTTACACACACATATTAATCAATTAAAACCTAACTGATTAAAGGTTTAACAGCGTCTTAGGTTTAAAACATCCTCATCAACGATGTGATCCTTTGATTTTTTTTTAACTTATAACTTCTGTGTCTGATTGCACCTTTCTCACTATCACCCGAAGGAGGAGCGAGGTTACGAAAGCTTGTGTTTTTAAGTAAACCTATTGGACAGTAACCTGGTGTGTCATGTGATTTCTGACATTTTCCCAATAGCATTGAACAATATTCCTCTATCGATGTTCACGTTATGAAAGAATTTTTCCTTACACTGAAAACAGAGGGAATGCAGGAATGTGGTCAGACTGAAGAGATACCATCACAAGAGGGAAGGACTGAAGTTTTTGTTGAAGTATTGTGAAGTCTAACCCAGCTGCTCCCTAACATTTTCGGATGTTGGTTTCACCTTGCAGGACCGCTAGTAACCAGCAGGTGGAGATCGCAGCTCAGTAACAAACAGTCGGCAAGTTCCCTTATTTCGATCAAAAGGCAGTTTTATGAACCTGTTTGGTTCTTTGTGCTTTAAAAAATATTTTTGAAAGCAATCGCTGATTAAAAGCACTGAATACTTAAAAAAAATTTCCTTTAATCTTCAACATTAAAACAAATCTGTTTGAAGTAGTGAGGAATGGCCAGAAGACCCTGTGCAATGAACTGAAGGTATTATCATCAAATTGAATTATTTACTTTGTAGGCAGGGACATCGAATAAAGAAGATCTCTGACGATGAATTTTAATTTCACTTTTTTCCCTTCAGTTTTGGTTAGTTTGTTACACAGTAAATAATGTTATGACTATTAACTAGGTAATATGAAGGGAGGCTGCAGTATGCCAATTGGCTAAATACTTCCTGATGTGAGAACGGTGGAACCAGGGCAGAGCATCGAGAGTAGAAGATAATAAAGTGTGAGGCTGGATGAACACAGCAGGCCCAGCAGCATCTCAGGAGCACAAAAGCTGACGTTTCGGGCCTAGACCCTTCATCAGAGAGGGGGATGGGGAGAGGGAACTGGAATAAATAGGGAGAGAGGGGGAGGCGGACCAAAGATGGAGAGAAGTGACGCGTAAGAGACACCTCGAGGTTGTGAAAGGTGTTATTTAAATGCAAATCTTTAATTCTAAACAAAGATAATGGGAACTGCAGATGCTGGAGAATCCAAGATAATAAAGTGTGGAGCTGGATGAACACAACAGGCCAAGCAGCATCATTGGGGGCCAACCCGTTAGGACTGAGATGAGGATGCATTTCCTCACTAAGAGGGTGGTGAACCTTTGGAAGTCTCCACCCCAGGGAAATGTGGACTCTCGGTTATTCAGTGTGTTTAATATGAAAAGACATCATGGGATAGGGGGATGGAGTGGAAATATTGTGTTACTGGAAAAGATCGAGCACGATCTAGTAGGTTTCAGGAGTGAATGGTGTTCTCTTGCCCAAGTCCCTGAATGTTGGGATGATGCAGTTCCTGGAAATTCCGAATTCGGCAATTTAGTTGTCGACGTGTTCTGAGCTTGGTTGCAAACGTTGGGTTATAATGCTGTCGCCATGGCACCAGCATACATAGCCTTTTGTCATTTTTTCTGCTGGTAACACATTGCTATAGAAACACTACTCGCTAAGGAGACCCCATCATACTTCAGAATATGGAATAATCCAACCTTTATACTCTAAATAAATTTCAAATGACAATCAGCTCAATCAATTTGTTTCAACACTATAACAAAATAAATTATCATTGAATTGAGATATTTACATTTTCAGTCTCATTGAGCTCTTTCTGTATTTCTGCTGTTCTCTGTCTTTTGATTTCTCTACCCTTCTTGCCCCACCTCTGTTCCTCACACTCTACTTCTATTTTTCCATTGACTTGATGATCAATTTCAGTCTTCAGTGAAGAGTGTGTGGTGTCCCTGTCTTTGAGCTCTAGATTCCAGGTTCTACTCCCAACTCCTGGATCTCTTGTTCCAAGAAAGTACGGCTTTCACAGGAATGGTCTTCTGCCATCACTACCCAAAGCTCCAGAGTTATAGCAGGCATGTAGAAGTGTATGCTGATTCCTGAGGGGCATAGGGTGTGAGATTGACATGTCGATCGACATGTGTAGTCCCAGCAGCTGCCCAGGAACAGCTGAGTTGGTTATTGAGCTCCCTTCAAATCCCCACATTCTCCCATTCCTCATCCATACCATCCAAAGCTCCCTAGCCATCTCATACTCCCCCATATTGCTCTATGCCCATTCACCCAGCCCTCATGGCTCCTCAACTGCCCATGTTACCTTATCTCCGATAACCCCTCATCGCCCCAATTTAGTTCCAATCCATCAAACAGCCTTTTCCCCTTCACCTCCTGTGCCAACTCACCGAGTATCACTAAGTACCCATACTCACAGGAAAGAAAGTAAATTTCTGAGACTTAAAGATCCAGTCAGCACATTTCACTCTGTTGAGAAAAGCACTCTCGGCCATACAAGCCCAGTTTGACAGGTGTTGACAAGGTTGACACTTATTGAGTAATAGAGTCATACAGCACAGAAACAGATCGCTCGGTCCAACCAGTCCATGCTGACCATACTCCCAAACTAAACAAGTCCCATCTGCCTGCTCCTGGCCCATCACCCCCCAAACCTTTCCTATTCATCTACTTATCCAAATGCCTTTTAAACATTGTAATTGTACCCACGTCCACCACTTCCTCAGGAAGTTCATTCCACACATGATCCAGCCTCTGTGTAAAAATTTACCTCAGGGTCTTTTTTTAAATCTCTCTTCCCTCACCTTAAAAATGTTCCCCCTAGTCTTGAAATCCCCCATCCTAGGGAAAAGCCAACTACCATTAACTCCATCTATACCTCTCATTATTTTATAAACTTCTATCAGGTTAACCTCCTACGCTCCAGTCCAAAAGGTTCCAGCCTATCCAGTCTTTCTTTATAACACAAACCTACCATTCCTGGCAACATCATTCTAAAACCTGTCCAGCTTTAAAATATCCTTCCCTTAACTGGACAACCAGTACTGGACACAGTACTCCAGAAGTGGCCTCAACGTCCTAAAGTACTTCAACATGACTCCCAATTCCTGCATTCAAAGGACCGACGAATGAAGACAAACATGCCAAATGCCTTTTTAACCATCCAACTATGTGTGACACAGCCTTTAAAGCATTATGTAGCTGCACCCCTACAAAACTACCCAAGGCCCTACCATTAACTCTATAAATCCTACCCTTGTTTATTGTACCAAAATACAATACCTTGCATTCATCCAGATTGAACTCCATCTGCCATTTTCCAGTCCATTGACCCATTTGATCAAGATCCCTTTGCAATCTTAGAAAACCTTCTACACTATCCACAATGCCACCAATTTTGGTTTCGTCAACAAACTTACTAACCATGCCTTCACTATTCTCATCCAAATCATTTATATAAATGTCGAACAAAAGAGGACCCAGAACCAATCCCTGTGGAACACCACTGGTTACAGGCCTCCAGTACAAAAAATAACCCTCCACCACTACTCTGTCTCCTGCCATTAAACTAATTTTGTATCAAATTGACAAGCTCACCCTGAATCCCATGTGATCTAACTTTACTAATTAGTCTGCCATGCAGAATCTTGTCAAACGCCTTACCAAAATCCAAACAAACAACGTCTATTGCTCTGCCACTGTCAATTGTTTTGGTAACTTCCTCAAAAAACTCAATCAAGTTTGTGAGACACAACCTTCCTTGCACAAAACCATGCTGACTATCCCAATCAATTTTTGCATCTCTAAATATCCACAAATCCTACCTCTTATAATCACCTCCAACAATTTACCCACAACTGAAGTCAGACTCAAGGGACTATGGCTCCCAGTTTCTCCTTACAAACTTTCTTAAACATAAGTGTAACATTAACCACCCTCCAGTCATCAGGATCCTCACCCGTAGTTATTGATGATGCTAATATTTTTGCAAGGGGTCTCACAATTACCTCCCTTACTTCCCACAACATTCTGCTTCTTGACAGGTTTGACAGTTCCAAGTGCTTTTAGGAACAATCATCTCAACTATTAACAAGCCCAAAGTGTAAGTGAACAAGCTTCCTCCCCCCGACTCTACCCTACCAGCAAAGATGTCCTGGGACCATATCCACTATTTTACCAGCAACTCTCCAAACAGAAACCCTGGTTGTCTAAAATAACTGACCTTAAAATGATCTGCGTTGATTTGGTCTATTCTGTACATTTCCGGTTTCAGACAGTGGGATCAACAAAATGGATTTAAATGGTGGGGCAGCTGGTGATTGAAATGGCCAGTTGTTTCCAGGGACCAAGGATACCTGCATCCCAAACTGTCACAAAACCCGTCACCTCAAAAAGATGGGAATTTCAACTCTTGAGGATTTTCGGCATATTTGGCAAGATAGAGAGGTTCCTCGTCCTGGTGATAGTCTGGGTCATCTAGGTCTGTTCATTGCAGTAGGCTAGACCCAGATTTATCCTACTGTGTGTTTGAGAAAATACCATTTCTTTCAGCAGGTTCGAGATACAGATTCTTGGACAAAGTGCAGACAGAGGCTACGCTGAGACTATGTTCAGTGCGCACACAAGATGGACACTCCTTCTCAACAGGCATACACTCATACAGCTGGACAGCTGGAAACAGACCCTTCAGTCCAACTTGTCCATGTCAACCAGATATCCTAAATTAAAGATAATGAAATGTGAGGCTGGATGAACACAGCAGGCCCAGCAGCATCTCAGGAACACAAAAGCTGACGTTTCGGGCCTAAACCCTTCATCAGAGAGGGGGATGGGGTGAGGGTTCTGGAATAAATAGGGAGAGAGGGGGAGGTGGACCGAAGATGGAGAGAAAAGAAGATAGGTGGAGAGGAGAGTATAGGTGGGGAGGCAGGGAGGGTATAGGTCAGTCCAGGGAAGACGGACAGGTCAAGGAGGAGGGATGAGGTTAGTAGGTAGGAGATGGAGGTGCGGCTTGGGGTGGGAGGAAGGGATTGGTGAGAGGAAGAACAGGTTAGGGAGGCAGAGACAGGTTGGACTGGTTTTGGGATGCAGTGGGTGGAGGGGAAGGGCTGGGCTGGTTGTGTGGTGCAGTGGGGGGAGGGGATGAACTGGGCTGGTTTTTGGATGCGGTGGGGGAAGGGGAGATTTTGAAGCTGGTGAAGTCCACATTGATACCATTGGGCTGCAGGGTTCCCAAGCGGAATATGAGTTGCTGTTCCTGCAACCTTCGGGTGGCATCATTGTGGCACTGCAGGAGGCCCATGATGGACATGTCATCTAAAGAATGGGAGGGGGAGTGGAAATGGTTTGCGACTGGGAGGTGCAGTTGTTTATTGTTAACTGAGCGGAGGTGTTCTGCAAAGCGGTCCCCAAGCCTCCGCTTGGTTTCCCCAATGTAGAGTGAGCCACACCGGTACAGTGGATGCAGTACACCACATTGGCAGATGTGCAGGTGAACCTCTGCTTAATGTGGAAAGTCGGTGTGGCATCCTCTACATTGGGGAAACCAAGCGGAGGCTTGGGGACCGCTTTGCAGAACACCTCCGCTCGGTTCGCAATAAACAACTGCACCTCCCAGTCGCAAACCATTTCCACTCCCCCTCCCATTCTTTAGATGACATGTCCATCATGGGCCTCCTGCAGTGCCACAATGATGCCACCCGAAGGTTGCAGGAACAGCAACTCATATTCCACTTGGGAACCCTGCAGCCCAATGGTATCAATGTGGACTTCACCAGCTTCAAAATCTCCCCTTCCCCCACCGCATCCCAAAACCAGCCCAGTTCGTCCCCTCCCCCCACTGCACCACACAACCAGCCCAGCCCTTCCCCTCCACCCACTGCATCCCAAAACCAGTCCAACCTGTCTCTGCCTCCCTAACCTGTTCTTCCTCTCACCCATCCCTTCCTCCCACCCCAAGCCGCACCTCCATCTCCTACCTACTAACCTCATCCCTCCTCCTTGACCTGTCCGTCTTCCCTGGACTGACCTATACCCTCCCTACCTCCCCACCTATACTCTCCTCTCCACCTATCTTCTTTTCTCTCCATCTTCGGTCCACCTCCCCCTCTCTCCCTATTTATTCCAGAACCCTCACCCCATCCCCCTCTCTGATGAAGGGTCTAGGCCTGAAACGTCAGCTTTTGTGCTCCTGAGATGCTGCTGGGCCTGCTGTGTTCATCCAGCCTCACACTTCATTATCTTGGATTCTCCAGCATCTGCAGTTCCCATTATCCTAAATTAACCTAGTCCCATTTGCCAGCATTCGGCCCACATTCCCCAAATCCTTCCTATTCATGTACCATCCAGATGCCTTTTAAATGTTGTAATCTTATCACAACCCACCACTTCCTCTGGCAGCTCATTTCATTCATGCATCACCCTCTGCACGAAAAGGTTGTCCCTTAGGTCCCTTTTAAATCTTACCCCTCCCACCTTTAACCTATGCCCTCTAGTTTTCGACTCCCTACCGTGGGTGAAAGACCTTCACTATTCCCCTTATCCATGTCCCTCATGATTTTATCAACCTCAATAAGGTCACCCCTCATCCTTGGACACGCGTGGGAAAATATCCCCAGCCTATTCAGCTTCTCCCGATAGCTTAAACCCTCCAAGTGGAGTGATATCTTTGTAAACCTTTTCTGCCCAAAACATTCTGTAATCAGTCACGATTGTGAGAAATCTTCATTGGTTTAATTTTTACTTGTTCCTAACAACATTTTAAATATTATAATAATTTATATCACACAGCCAATGGTTGATTAAATAAAACAACACAGAAGTCTTGAGTTGATGTCAGCAATTCTCCCTGATTGCACGCAAAATGTTACTGCCAAGGACTGAGGTTTGATTTACACAAATTTCAATGTGTCTAATAATTTGCACCTTTAACAAAATGTATGCAAAATATGCATATTGTACAAGACTGAACCAATTTTGAGGAAGTAAATTTATTGGGGAATCACTCTTTCTAAAGCTGTTGATTCAAGTGAAAATGTCAGGAATGAGGTTGTTTGTACTTTTTGGGGAAAAATATTATAGATTACAGAATCAAGGCTGCTTGATTAAATTAAGAAAAAAGTCAGCTATAATCAAACTGAACAGCAGAAGAGACTGACGGGCTGAATAATCTCCACCTGTTCTATTACCATTCAAGTGTGCCTCATTGATTTCTCTTTCTTACTTAAAAGTGTTACATTGTAACTTTACCGTTGAAGCTTTGCAATAACTACCTGACTATAGGCAAGAAAGGCCCTTACAACAGTGATAGGCTATTGGTATTTTTGATGGGGTTTTAGTCAGTTCCTGCCCAAGGATAATTACGCAATGGCAGTAAAGCCCACCAGAACCTGTCACATGCTTATAGCCCAGGTGTCCTGTTCATTTCCTGCTCATTGTCCCTCAAACAGGAAGCTAATGACAAAACTCAGCTTTGTTCCATTGGTGAAGTCAACTCACAAACCATGTGAAGGTGTTCCAAGTGTAATGTGGAACTGCGGCCAGTCAGCAGCTCCCCTTGCATCTTAAACCCACTGCCTTCACTTACACCCACTCACCGCACCCCAAATGAGATAGAGACACTTGCAAACTGCTGGCACATTCAGTCTCAAAAAGAAAATGACCAGACTGGAAAGGAGTTGTTTCTTTAAGGGAAAGCTTATCAGAGATCATTGTTTGATTCTGTCTCTGGTTCCTGGAGTTTTCCTTCTTCAGCTCATTCATCCCAGGGTGCGGGGAGCCCTCCTCAAAAGTCTTCATCCCAACCAGAGAACTCATCCATGGGCTCTTCCGTCTCTGGAGTGAAGCTGTCAAAGTTGCTGTGATCCACTGGTCCTTTCAACTTAAGGAAAAGGATCAGGAAAATGTTATGAGAGAATGATACTGGGGCTAAAAGGGGTTATAGCAGGAGGATAAGCTGCACAGACTAAGCTTGCATTCCTGAGCATTGAAAAAACTGAGGGACTCTAATTGAATTGTTAAATATAATGAAAGGATTAATAGATTGTTACATTTACTCAGGGTCATTGGGGATGCTGAATAGCTATGGCAACATACTCTTTGATCTGAATGTTGTAATCTGGAACTATTGATAGTGAGAGAGGCTCCAATGTATTAATTCAAGGAATATGGGTGTCATTGGCTGGACCAGCAATTATTGCCCATCTCTAACTGTCCTGGAGAATGTGATGGTGAGGTTCCTTTTGGAACTGCTGCAGTCTGTCTGCTGTAGGTAACCCTTCAATGCCATTAGGGAGGGAATTATAGGATTTTAACCCAGTGACACTGAAGGAACAGCGATATATTTCCAAGTCAAGATAGTCAGTGACTTGGAGGGGAGCTTGCAGGGGGTGGTGTTCCCAATGGCATTCTGCTGCACTTGGCCTTCTTGATGTGGGTCTGGTTACCCCACTTGGTTGAATAGATGGTTTGTAATTCAGAGTGAGGTCAACAGTATAGGTTCAATTTCTGAACTCACTGAGGCTACCATGATAGGTCCTACTTACTCCACCTCATCCCTCACCTGAGGCATAGTGACCCTTAGGTTAAACTCACCTCCAGTCCACACTCTGCCCACTGAGAGAATAGGACTATGGTAACTTTTACCATTTTGATGGTCGTGAGTTTGGAAGGCATTGTAAAGGAACCTTGATGAATTTCTGCAGTGCATCTTGTAGGTGGTATACACTGCTACTACTGAGTGTTAGTGGCGGCAGGAGTGGATGTGGTGCCAATCAAGTGGGCTGCTTTGTCCTGGATGGTATCAAGCTTCTTAAGCATTGTTGGAGCTACACCCATCCAGGCAAGTGGGGAGTATTCCATCAATGTGCCTTGTAGCTGGTGGACCATCTTTGGTGAGATAGAAGGAGAGTTACTTGCTACAGGATTCCTAGTCTCTGACCTGCTCTTGTAGTCACAATATTTATATGGCTATTCTGGCTCAGTTTTGAGTCAATGCTAACCCTCAGGATATTGACAGAACTTGGCTGACCAGCAATGCTTGCTGCCCAAACGTTATTGGGATCTGAGATAAAGGAAAGGGCAGATCGCTGGAAAGTTACAAGCCATCGTAGCCTGTAGAATGGGAAGGGAAATGTAAGAGAAACCTTGGGATTAGCATGTATTGATATGGGCCATTGTGGCTGGGACTCTGACAGTGTTCCTGTTGAAGGCCCCTGACTGGAACAGACTGTAAAATGAGGCCGTGGCAGAGTCTGGTGATTTTTCACTCAGGAAACAGGCAGGTAATGGGAGGAGATGGTGAGGGCAACAGACTGAACAAAAAGATGGAGAATTACTGACAGGGGAGATTAGCTGAGTTCAGTAGAGAAGCCAGAGAATCCAGGAGGAATTTACTGACAATTCAAATCTGCTCAAGGAAAACAAAGTGGATTCAATCAAGGAGGAATGTGAAGCCGACATTTATTCTGTTCTCTCTTTGTTTTTAGTTTCTTCCCCTTGTAAATTGTTTTGGAATTTGAAGGGAGAAGTGAAGAAATTTAACTTGTTGACACTGACAATCTTTGTTAGTGCTCATATAAAAAACACATTAAAAAATAGACAGTAAGATGTCTGAGGAATCTAGAACCAGGGGTGCAATTTAAAAGTAAGGAGGAATCTACTACAGATAAGAATAGGAGAATATATTTTAATCAGAGGTGGTGGATCTTCGGAATTCTCTGCCCCAAACGACTGTGGAAGCTTAGGATAGTTAAAGAAGAGATGAAAAGATTTCTGCTTACCAATGGAGTTAGAGTGGGTAAATAATGGGTTTAGTGTTTGATCAGCTGAGATCGCAATAAATGTTGGAGTGGGTTTGATAGGCTTGAAATTTCCCTGCATTTTCACAAATATTTTCCTTATTTCAGAAATGAGAAGAGCAACATTAAGGGTATGCCCAACTCAGAGCCAGTGTGAAGCCAACATTTACCTCTCTTTGAAGAGCAGACTTCATCTTCCGACTCCTGAGTCCTTCCCAGTCAAAGCCTTGAAACCACCTAGTACAGAATGAACGATGCCCACGGTGAATTGGTGCTGATTATTAGGCTCAAAAGTAATTAATTCTGCAAAGATCATTCACATGAAGTAGCAACTGCCAATGAGAAACTGGCAGCTCGCACCCTCTCTGAGAACAATATGCCGATTCAGAAAGCAAGGACAATGGCTTTCTTCCACTGAAGATCAAAGCTTTTGTTGCCCAATAACTGAACAGTGCAAAGTGCTTCAATTTTTACCTTGATCTTTCCTGCATGCTTTGCATTTATAAAGCGCCTCACCCACGCAAATGTGTCTGAACGCCTCACAGCTGTAATTATTTTTGACAGAGGTTTTCTACGGCAAACTGAGCTCAAAGATCAGAATCTCAAACACTTGGGAAAGGAGCAGAATGGAATGAAAATGGGAATAAAAGTCATCTTTACTCCTTCAAAGTCTCCCTCTCACTAACTGCCTGGTTGGCGTTCGCAAATCAATGGCTTGTTTCCCATCATTTAGCATGTGCCCCAGCATCAACAACATGTTCCTCTCAATAACAGTCTTTGTTCCAACATTCCTTTCTTTCTCTCTCTCTTCCTT